>NC_056727.1:367268155-367310655 GCF_019279795.1 Protopterus annectens | reverse complement strand
TTACAAGAAAAAGTGGCTGAGAAAGACTGGAGTTTTGTTGACACTGTTAAATTGATGGGGGGGCTGAAAAGCATGCATCCCACTTAATGTCATTAAGGTTTATGTCCTAAAAAAACAAAAAGAAAATAATTGTAAGTAAAACAATTTTTGTTCTTAACAGTATTTGTATAAAACATTTCATGATATAAATTGTTTGTTATATAGACAAGCATTTTCAGTGATTATTCTATGTGATAAAAATACCAAAATAAACAAATAATTTTCTCCATTTCAGTTTGAAGAAATGTAGACATTACAATGTAAAAGAAGAAGAAAGGCAGGACAATATCTAAGTTACTATGCTGCAGTCTTGGGCTGTTTGGGTGGGGGATGGGATGTAAAAGTGTACTGATTACAATATATGTAGAGTTGAGGTGTTTTCTCTTTCTTTTGCATAGCAAAATGTCTGGATTAATGCCTTTGGCTTAATCTAAAAACAAGTTTCTTGTGTAAGCATGTGGGCTTTATGAAAATAAGACAACACTGTGAATGTAAAGAAAAGATTAACTTTAGCATTTAAATCTTCAGTAGTGTAAGAGGAGAAGTCTGCATCTGGGACAGCTGGACATTCTTTTCTTATGTTTTCATGGAGACAAGCTGGCAGGCAATACATCTGAAGAGTTGTATACATTGTTTGCTAAGAGAAATTTAAATTTAAAAGGTACAAGGACATGCAGCTTAGTAAAAAATAAAGTCTGAAATTATTGGAAGTGAAAAAGAGATAGCAGCCTTCCTGATACCCAATTACTTCAATGCACTTACTAGAACAGTGCATAATTTAATTTTATTTATATATAGCCAGTGCATTTTTAAGGCCAAAAGTTAATATTATCTGAAAGCATACAAGCTGTTTGTCACATCGGGGAGGGGATAAAGATAGGACAAGAACAGACAGGAATTAGTGCGAGAAGGAGCACAGTCTTCAACATGTGCCTTAGGTAATGCTTGTTGGTGCAGCTGTTGATTAGGGACAATTGTTACTATCAGGAGGGTTAAACTTCATTATTTGAAGATGTACAGAGTTTTGCATGTTTGTTTTATCTTTATATGTAATAGAGATGTTCTAGAAGTTTTTTGTTATTTGAGGCTTTTCATTAAAACAAAAAGTTGTGTAAAACGTGCCATTGGTTCAAATGGAGATGACAAGAAACAACTGTATAAAGGATCAGCCTGCTAGACATTAGTAGGTGCATATAACACAAAAGCTAGAAAAAGACATTTAAAAAGCTGTCAAATAGGTGGGAATAATAACTTCTTATGAAAATGGTTATAATATCCA
Organism: Protopterus annectens; assembly: GCF_019279795.1. Classification (NCBI taxonomy): domain Eukaryota; kingdom Metazoa; phylum Chordata; order Ceratodontiformes; family Protopteridae; genus Protopterus; species Protopterus annectens. The sequence continues at coordinate 367,309,337 of NC_056727.1, read as the reverse complement.
TATTATTTTGGAACATGAATGGCTTCACAGGTATAAATGAAAAGGTAAGAGTATTGAGTTATAGTAAGAAATACACAGTACAAACTGACACATTTAGAAATAAGTGAGAATGTGAATTTGATAAAGAAACAATTTCAAGATGGATGTTGTGAAGGCTGCCAGCCCAGCAAGCTATAATTTTGTAAATAATTCTGTCATTTGGGAATAGTAATATGATTTGTATGCTTGCCTTAGAAATATAAGAAAACTATATGTTCTGTACTGAGCTTCAAGAATGTAACCACAGTGCACCCTGCTGGAAAAGAGCAGAAATGTGTATAAACTACATGCCTATGCAAATGTATATGTTGATGGTAAAGGCTGGAATATACAGAGTTAACTTGCAAACTCTAAGAAAATAAGTGGAAATTGTTTATGACTCTGATATATCTGTTTCAGCTCAAAGCAGACACAATGTCTAGAGTTGTAGGCTTTCCTGTTGTGTGGAAACAGAGGTAATTGCAGGTTACAAATGTAAAATTGCCCCTGTTTTTGGCAATGACACTGTGGATCTGAGCAGTACCCATTCAACAAAGGCTAATGTAGAGAATGCGTACAACAGTGCTTTGGTACTAACTTATGATGGAGAAGCTAGAATGGTCAGAAGTATTATAGAGGATGAATGGAGTAGGTTTGCTAGTACTTCTGACTTGCAATACATTTTTAATAGACCACTTAAATGTGTATATAGAAAAGGGTGCACTAGTAAAAACATTCTGGAGAATGGGCCTAGAAAGGCTGGTAATTATAATCCCAGTAAAAGGGGTACACATAAGTGTGGGAGTTGTACCCAATGCCCCTATGTTAAAACAGGGGTTACATGCTTTTTGAAAGCCAGAAATAGATCTATTAAACTTAGGTTTTACCAACTGTAATACAAATGATTTGATTTATTTAGCCTTATGTGGGAACTGTGAGGCATTTTACATTGGCAAAACTTAAAAAAAATTAAAATCCGAAATATATGAGCACAGGTATGATATAAAAAAGATGGACTTAAACAATGCTTTATATAAACACACCTTAGACTGTTCGGGAAGAGATTTTTATTTTTTTGTGATTGAGGTACTACCAATTGATCCCAGGGGTGGTCCCTGGGAGACACGCTTGGAGTACAGAAAGTTGTACTCGCAGTTGGTGTTAGAAGCAAACAAACACCCTGGTTTAAATGACATGGTTTCTTTGAAACCAGTCTTAAAATTAAGAGCTGCTAAACTTTGATTTTTATTATTGCTCTAAAACTTTTGGGCAGTAGATGTCACTGTTTCATTAAGAGCTCTACACAGCAGGCTTTTACAGATTTAATATTGTTTGCTTTTATCAGTATTTTTTATATGAAAGTTTTAAATGTTTTTTAATGTTTTAATGTTTTTAAATGTATTTAATGCAAATTTACATCCCATATCTAGCTAAAGTATTATTTATTATTTTTACACTTGTACTGAATGGTAGTTCTATTCAGACAGGATCTGCATGCATTGTTTCCTATGACACCTTTTAAACATTTTAGTTTGTTAATATGTCTTTAATTGTGGGTTGGTTACTTAATGGACCTATTAAGGGCTATATATAAAGGACTCATTTTTTTTTGCAATCTGATTTTTTATTAGCATTTTTAGAAACACAAATACAAAGACAAAATAATAATTCACACAATACAAATAGGTTCAAAACAGATAAGTGAAAAATCTTCATACAATCCTGCTTAAGAACAGGTACATTCAGTACTGATATAACAAAAACAAATATTTAGCTTCTTTAATCAAGTGAATAGGATTCTAGCTGAATAAAAACAAAAAAGAAAGTGTAGAAAGGATTTGCTGAGAAGTATTTGTTTATGCAGGTGTGTGAAGGTATATCAGTACTCCTAAGTCCTATTTGATTTAACTATTTTGTTGGCATGCACATCTGATGAAGTTGCTGACGAAAATGCTGCGGTCCAGTTTAAGGCGTTTTGTTGTTTTTTTTGTGTGTTCATTAAAGTTGGTTTCCTACCTGGTGAACCCTCCAGTGCCTTATTTTTTGGTTACAAATATAAAAATATTTAACAGATTTATGATTTCCAGTTCCAGGCAAGCTTCTAAAGTGTCAGCATCTAAGAGATATCTATTTTTGACACTGAGGTGCTAACTTTTGGGCATCTGTTGGCCTGGAAACTAAGGCAGAGGTGACAACAGTGATGTCATCTAGCTGACCCAGCTCTGTAAGACTTAGATCATAGTATTTCTCTTAGAGATAGATAGGAAAATAGTAAGATTAGTCTAGATGTTTTCTGTATTTATGTGAGACTGTCCTGCAATGTTGTTTTAAAATATTTCCTGTGATTCTGAACTCTATTGTCACTGTGTTACGTTAATGAGTATTGTCTTGTGCTTTTATTATTTATTATTAAATATATTTAAACCTTTTAATTGTGGCTGGTTTTGTTTAGAGATATTTAAGCTCTTAAGAGTACTTGCATATGTATTTGGCAACACTGTACCAGCCACTCCTAAATAGCCTTCAAGTCTTGGGCACACTTAGCATTTGTATAATAATAACATTGCACAGTAGAATTGGTCACTCTTTGTAAGGGCCTTATGGTAGCTGATAAGTAGTGGTTGGTGGCAGGTGGTACTACCGTATAGTCTGGGCAGTAGGAGGCATAGCTAGTGAACCTGTGCCAGCCTTCCCCAGGAGTGTCTGTGTGTTTGTATATAAATCAGATCTCAAAGTGTGAATGTGTGTCAGCTACGTGGGCAGGAACACGATGCACTGGTTGGACAGAGAGGATGCTGGAGGTTTGGGCTTGACCACTCGGCTGAGATCAGCTGTGCCAGTGGGGAGTCTTATTTGGGATCTGGAGAGATAGGAAGAAACCAGCCAGAGACTGACTGTGATCTCTGTGTGCTCTTAAGGGAAATTGTACTTTACTGTGTATGCACTTGTCATCCTCCCAATGTGTACATCCCTCACTGGTGTTAGTGGTGAGGACTGAGGCTCCTTGATTACTGGGCCAGGGCAGGGGCATCACAGATGTTCAGCAGAATATCAGGGATAAAGGAAAAGTTGAGTACTTATACTAATTGCTAGAGAGCTCCAATAGTAATAGAAGAGGGAAAAAGATAATAATGGCAGATTTGTGGTAGTAAGGGTCTACTGACAAGGAAGAGGATTGTGCTGGCATGCATTCATATACCACCAAAAACTGCTATTATCGATCTTAAAGAAAATTCTGGGAGAAATATTCAGCTTACAGCAGGGAATAATACTTATAGGTGGGGAGTGAAACTTGATTTGCAGTAGTGAGGATGCATCAGGGGGCCTTAAAAGGGAAACATAACAAAACAGTAGATTTTCAAAGAAATTTATGAAAATATTAAGTAAGGAAGATCTATTAGGAACTCAGAATTTACATATTATTCTTCAATGTATAATAACTGGGCTAGATTAGGAACATGTGCATTATTTTAAAGCTTAAACACACATCCAATAACTATTTCAGGTCATGTGCAATAACAACCAAAAGTGCAAGGTAATGAAGTAAAATAAGGCACTGGCATTTATGGAACGGGCAGTGCAAATTATTAGAGAGTTATTAGGGAAGATAGAAATTTCTTCAGATGTTGTAGTTAGTGAGTGGAATAAAATGAAAGTAGAGTTTTAAAATAGGGTGGAAATAAAAAAGTGATATGCTTAAGAAGTAACAAGTTATTTAGAGGAACTGACATGGTTAAATTAAAGCAGAATAAATGGAATCACAAGGAACAAGAACAGGTGCAACTATAAAGTGCTAAAGACAAAATAAGGAAGTATCTAATTTACTTCATTACCCTGCATCTTTAGCTTGGCACTGCCTCAAAACAGCATGTGTGAGGACTACAGAACAGATATGTGGCCAAGCCAGGTATGGAAATAAGGTACATAAGGAAAGCTGGTGGTGGAATGCAGAAGTCCAGGCAGTCATTAAAAGAAAGAAGGACTGCAGGAAAAAGTGGGAGATAGAAAAAATAACCAGGCTAAGGAATACTGGTTGGCTAACAAATAAGCTAAGAAAGGAGTTGCAATAGTAAAGAATAGAACATCACAGGCACTCTACCAACTTCTGGAAAGTGACTCATTAGGTGACACAAAGAAATTATATCAGGTTGCAAGGCAAAGACAGAAAGATAAAGAAGATAGTCAGACACCCTTCATAAGGGATGCCAGCAACAACCTGCTCCACAGCCCACAGGACATCAAATGCAGATGGAAGGAGTATTTCCAGCAGCTTCTGAATGAAGAAAACCCCACAGAAGCTGTACTGCCCCAGAAACAGCCTACAATGAGAGAAGAAGAGGAGCCTACCCTAGAAGAAGTAGCAATAGCACTAAGGAAAATGAAATCAGGGAAAGCAGCAGGCTCAGATGAGGTCACAGCAGATATGATAAAGATGCTGGGTGAGATAGGGGAGAAATGGCTCCTGAGGGTACTCATAGCAGTGTGGAGAGAAAGGCGTATCCCAGATGACTGGAAAATAAGCATACTTGTGCCAGTGTACAAGAACAAAGGAGACATACATAAATGTGGGCAGTACAGAGGAACCAAACTCCTATCACATTGCATGAACTTTCTATAGAGGGTGATTGATAAATGGATATGCAAAGTAGTAGAATGTAAGATGGGAGATGAGCAGTTCAGATGTAGATCAGAATGCAGCACAACTGACCCGATGTCTACAGTGAAACAGATAGTTGAGAAGAAGCTAGAGATGAGGAAAGAGTCCAACTGGGCATTCCTAGACTTGGAGAAAGCATATGACAAGGTCCCATTAAAACTGATCTGGGCAGTATTATGGTGGTTTGAAGTCCCAGGAACATTAGTAAAATTAGTGCAGGCTATGTACAAGGGCCCATTGACTCAAGTATGAACAGTGTTCGGCCTAACAGAAGGGTTCCCAGTGGGTGTAGGTGTATACCAGGGTTCAGCTCTGAGCCCATTACTATTCATACTGGTGATGGACTACATTAGCAAACAGGTTGTGGGGGACAGATCAACAAAGTTGCTGTATGCAGATGATGTGGTATTACAGGTAGACTCTAAGAAAGAACTCCAGCAAAGTATAGAGCAATAGAATACAAAACAGAAGGCACATGGGATGAAATAAAGCACAGATAAGACAGTGATAATGGTAGCAAACTGAGACAATCAGAAGAAGGTGAGAATTGATTTAGAAGGCAGGTAAATAGCTTCAAGTATCTGGGAGGGGTGGTTGAGGAAGTCTGAATGAAGAGGTCAAAACTAGAATCAAAGGGGCTGCAGCCAACTGGCATAGAGTGTCAAGTGTAGTCTATGACAGAAGAATGCCAAAGAAGCTGAAAAGTAAGGTGTAGAAGACAGTGATGCAACCAGTACACTACATGTATGGTACAGAAACCTGGGCAGTAAAGGCAGAGCAGATGAAGAAGCTACAGGTGATGAAAATGAAGTGCCTGAGAAGAGTGGTAGGATGCACTCTGTTTGACAGACTAAGAAATGAGGGCATAAGAGCAGAAGCCAAAGTAGCTCCAATAGCAGAAAAGATCAAAGAGAACACACTACTGTGGTTTGGACATGTGCAGAAAAGCAGAAGACAATCTGGTGAAGAAGATTTGGGACAGACAGGAAGAAAGGGAGAGGAAATGAAGACATCTAGCAAAGAGGTGGATGGATTGTGTGAAAGATCTGTGGCAGTCAGGCATGAGTGTCGAAGAAGGCAGGACTGTGGCATTGAATCGAGAAAGATGGCAACAGTTAACATGATTCTCCGACCCCATGTAGAAAATGGGAAAAAGGGGGTTGATGATGAAGTATGAGTTTAGAAAAACTGCTGTTAATCAACTATATATATATTTTTTTGTAATAACTCCAAAGCAGAAAGGGCTGTTTCCAAACCTAGGGAGCCTATAACAAGATTGTTGAGTCTCATCTACCTGGCATACAGGGCATCATCAGACCCCACTCTGATGGACCTCCTGCATATCCACAAAACAAAAAGCACCAGAATTACCTGTTCTAAAGACTTAAACCTTACCTGTGATATAAATAAGACCTGCTGGAGACATAGGTATGTATCCCAGACACTACCCCATCTATGGAACATACTCCCCATACATGTGAAGTAGAGTTCCTCCCTAACCCATTTCAAGTACAACTTGGACAATTGGATGGGAAACTGGAAATTCATCCCTGGTTTGGCACCTATGTCTCTAATGGACACAGGTAACCTGTAAATGGTTCATCTTCCATGCCCATGGTTACACTCATCAAGGGTATCTAGGACTTGTCAGAGATTTGGGATGTGGAAAGAAAAAGAAGAAAGGACACAAATGGAAATCTTTATGGAAGACATAATTGTGCCAAGGTTAGAGGTAGATGAGCCTCAACAATTAATAGTTAAGAGAGGAAGAAATGAGATAAAAATAGTGACCTATAATCAATTTGCAGGAACTCTCCAGGAACACGTTATTCCTGTGGAAGTTTGAAAGCTAGGAGGGAAGAAAGTGATAAATATCTGGAAGGTTTTGTTTAACAGTATTTTAAAAGGTGGGGAAGCATCAACATCCTGGAAGAACCTGTGGTGGCTGTAATACTTAAAGATAGTAAAGACCCATCAGATCCATCATATAAATCATGCATATAAAGTGTTTTTATCTACAATAACTAAAAGAATGGCAAAAGTGTTGCAAAACTTATAGATATTGAGAGATGTGGTTTTGTGGAGAAGAGGCAAATATTTGACAGCATTAATAGAACAGTGATTTATTTATTTATTTATTTATTTTCAGTTTGATTACCGGGGAAGTCCACTGGGCCAAGAAGTGCCCATTTTCAGTGGAGGCCTGGGGAGAAAAGCTCCATAGGCAATACAAATAAAACTTGAAAAATCCAACAATTCGAAAACCAAAAAGGAACACCAGCACGAACCAACTTCCAAAGACCACACTCAGACCAAATAAACTTAGTGCTTCCATTCACTTTATTAACATGAACTTCATCAGATTTTTTTTTTCCAGAGGCAATTCAGATATTTACAATATTTACATACTTAGAGTCAATTGAAAGTCAGATAAATCTATTTTGGAGGAATAGAAATGAAACATGAGAGTAGAGTGGTGCAGGAGTATTGAGAGCTTAGTGGGGAACATCCCAAGAATTTATATAGGGTGAAAGCAGGAACATTTCCATTTGGATGATAGGTGTAAGAAAAGTTGGGTCTTGAAGGATTCAGTGTTAGGTATAGTCCTAAATGATAGAGGGAGAGAGTTCAATGTTTTACCTAAAGAGAAGGAGAGTAGAAGCTGGCCAGCGGGATGTTTGGGTTTGTGAATGGAGATTAGGTTTTGGTGTTCAGATCTCAGAGATCTGTTTGGGATGTATGGGGGAAGGATGTTAGTTAAGGCTGGGCATTTATCTGGGTATAATATTAATTTGTGAGTGGTGGTTAGTTGGAGATAGTCTAGGTGGTTAGGGAGTTCTAACCAGTTCATAGATTGTAGGGTAAGGCAGTGGTGAGTTGAGGTTTTGGATTTAATGGCAAATTCAGAGATCTTATTATAGCAAACTTCAAGTTTTGAGGTATTGGAAGCAGACAGATTGGTTAAAAGAGGGGCTCCATATAGTAGAGAGGGTAGGAGGTAGGTGATTGCCAAGGTGTGCCTAGAGGAGTTTGAAAGAAATTGATTATTTCTGTAGAGCATACCTAACTTTTGGTGGGTTTTCTTTATGTTTTGTTGTATGTGGAGATCGAATTTGAGGTGTTCATCTATGGTAATATAAAGGAGTTTTGCGGAAGGGACCACTTCTATAGCAGTGTTGGTTTGGCTTAGGACATTGAAAGCATTTTTGTCAAAGGAGGAAACCCTGGTGGGGAGGAAAATTAATATTTTAGATTTATTGGAGTTGAGGGAGAGATGGTTTTGTTGCATCCAGTTCTCTGTAGTGGAAAGCGCTATTTGTGTTTTAGTCAGTAGTTCAGAAATGTTGGAGGCGGCACAAACTAAGGTAGAGTCATCAGCGTATTGGATGACTATAGTGTCAGGGATGACAGTGTGAAGGTTATTTATAAAGATGTTGAAAAGCATGGGACAAAGGATGGACCCCTGAGGAACACTGGTATGTGTAGGCAAGAAGGAAGAGGTAGAGTCCTTCCATCTGACAGCTTGAGATCTGTCAGATAGGTAACTGGAGAACCAGGATAGAGTATTAGGGGAGAAATTAAGGTTGGTGAGATGAAAGAGAATGTGTGTATGGGAGATAGTGTCAAAGGCTTTAGATAGATCTAGCAGTACTGTCGATACAAGAAGTCCAAAATCTCTAGCTTGATTGACAGTTTCTAGGAAGGATAGTAAGGCAGTTATGGTGCTGTGGCCAGGATGGAAGCTATGTTGGGTGGGTGTTAGTAGCTGATTCTGAGTTAAGTAGGGCAAAAGTTGGTGGTGGACACATTTTTCTAGAATTTTAGATATTGGAGAGAGTAGGGCAATGAGGCAGAAGTTAGAAATGGTGGTGTTTTTACCTCCTTTGTGAAGAGGTAGAATGTAGGCTGAACACCAAAGTTTGGGTACATATGACTTTTTTAAGGATATGTTAATCAGTATACTAACTGGGAGAGCAATACCTTCGGCTGCGCATTTGAGGAAGGAGGAGGGTATGTTGTCAGGGGCATTAGAGCATGGCTTTAGTTTGGATAAGAGATTTTTTATAAAAATTGTATAAACTGGTTTGAGTTGGAACATAAAGGGACAGTTATTAGGGTTGTTGGGTGTTGAGTTGAGGGAGTTGGGTGGATTATTGTTTGGGAATGTTTTAGTTAGCTTAACTATAGATTCTGTAAAGAAAGTGTTGAAGTGAGAGCTCAGCTCCCAGTCAGTTAAACTAGGGTCAGGGCAGGGGTTATTCCTCGACCCTGGATGGAGAAAGGAGTTAACTGATTTCCAGAATTGTTTGGGGCTCTTATTATTATTGGACTGAAGTTTATTGTAGTAGTTTTTTTTGTACAAGGTGATTATTTTTTTTTACTTGGTTGTGGAGTTGGGTGTATTGGAGTAAGGCAGAAGACAGTTTATTTTTCTTATAAAGCTTCTAGGATTTGTTTCTGAGACGCATGGTATGTTTAGTTTCTTTGGTCAGCCAAGGAGGAGAATTGGCTTTGATTTGTTTGTTTCTTAGGGGGGCTAGGGAGTTAAGAGTATTTAGGAAGATATAGTTAAAATGCTCTACAGCGTTGTCAAGGGGGAGAGTTTTTAGGATTTGCCAGTTACTTTGTTTAAAAGTGTTTGAGAAAATTGTGTGGTTGAAGTTGCTAAGGTTACGAGTTTGAATGTAATGATGTTGGTATTGGGTGAAGTTAGTTGAGCGATGAATAAAGGCAGGGAGATGGTCAGTGAAGGTGTCAGGGATAGTGCCAGAGAGAATTATTTTGTTTGGATGAGAGACTAGAATCCAATCTATGATGGACCCTGGGGGGTGGTTTTTGTTAGGGCAAGTTGTAGAATGGATTACTTGGCTGAAGTTGTAAAGGTTAATGGCTAGGGAGGGGGAAGGCGTGTTGATTTTATTCCAGTCAATATTGACGTCACCTAGAATAAAGGTTTCATATTTTATTTCAGTTGAGGCCCAGTGAAGAATATTCTCAAGGGTAGAGATGTTATCGCCTGGGGAGATATATAAGGAAATAATGCAGATATTCTTATGTTTATTCAATCGGAGGAGACTTGCTGTTATTTCAGAATTTTTGAATTGTGGGGTTGGGATTTGAAGAGGGATTAGGGAGAGAAGGTTAGAGTAGATTAGGGCAGAGCCTCCACCTTTTTTATTTAATTGGTCATTTCTGAGGATGTGGAAACCTGGAGGTAAGATTTCAGAATCAGTAATATGGGGTTTTAGCCAGGTTTCAGAGATGGCTAAGATGTCAGGTAGGTTGTGATTGATGATTGATCCAAGCATGTACATGGTGAATTTTGTTGTTAAGGCTCTGGGCACTGATAGTGAAGACCTTAAGAGTGCTAAGAGAGAAAACAGGAGAAGAAGGGGAAGGGGGGAAAGGGTTATTTGTAGTAGGGGAAGAAATGGGTGAAGGGAAGGAGTTGTTTGTACTGAGGCAGGGGCCAGGGTTAGGATGTATGTCTCCAGATAAGGCTAGGACATTACAGATGATAACTTTTAGCCTTTTAGGTTTGGATAGTAGGAAGTTGTTTGGGGTTAGCAGTTGTTTAAGAGAGAAGGTTTTGTAGAGGTGGAGAATAGTTTGGGATGGAAAAGGTGCAGAAGGTTGGGTGGGATAAGGGAGGAGGATATGGAGTGGAAGTGAGAGAGTAGAAGAGGTTGCAGGTGAGTGCAAGGGATAGTTTTAGTAGAAGGTAGGTATGGGGGAGCTTTAGAGGAGTACGAAGTAGCATGATAGAGAGGAATTAGTAAGATAAGAAGGGAGCAGGGGAGTTGGATAGTAAAGAGGATTTGGGAGGGCATGTTTAGAATGGGTGGGGTAAGGAAGGGAGAAATATGATAGGAAGTTAATATGCTAGTTGAGGAGAGAAGGTAAAGAAGTAGAAGGGGAGATATAAATTTGTAGACAGGAGAGGGGAAGATTAAGTGTAGTGAGGTGTAGGAAAGAGGAGTGGGAGGAGTAAGAGTGGGTGGGGAAATAAGAGGAGGATTGAGATTAGTTAACTGATGTAGGAGTGAGGGGTAATAGTAAGAGGACTGTGACTGGTTAATTGAAATGGTGGGAGGAGTATGTGAAGGATAAATGTAGAGGTGCTGGGGGCGGGTGAGATTTGGGGGCAGGGTAGGGGAGCGGAGTGAGCCCACAGGGTGACCGGAGTGGGAAGAGCCAAAGGAGGAAAAGGTAAGGAAGACAATCAGTAAACAGTGATAGTCAGAAGGTAAGTTTTTCAGAGATGTGTAAGAGGTAGAAAGACTTACAGAGAAATGGAGTAGTGGGTAGATATATAGATGAAAGACAGTGGGAGAAGGTAAGAGGCTTTATAAAAGGATAGAGGAGGGGTGTTTGTAATGCGAAGAGTGGATAGGTAGTCCTGGGACAGTAGTGAGGGAGAGAGCAGAGGAAAAGATGTCAGAGGGCTGTTTAAGGGAGATAAGGAAGGAGTGGGTAAAGTAGTGGGGACAGCAAAAAGGTAGAGGAGTGCCACCTAGTGGCCTGTCATTCTAATGCAGTAGAGACCCCAGGGAGAGATATCAGGTAAAGGGAGGAAGGAGCTATCGTGGTTCAGGATAAGGGGTATAATTAAAAGGGGAGAAATAGGAGTAATAAGCAGCAAAGAAGGGGGAGTTGTGGCTGCTGGCTAGCCTGGCAGGAAGTGCACTGCGACCTAGTAGAAATCAAATTAAATATTACAAAGTGTTAGAGTAGTACACATATGTTCTTGTAATCCTTGCTGTGAATGGCACTCAGGGAGCAGTATGGCCTTTCAGTTTTGGATTAAATGTCCGTTTTAGCTGGTTCTTAGCCAGTATGTTCAGAAGGGTACTTTCAGGAGGTTAGGGCAGGGTAGGCAGGAGCCCAAATTTCTTGTAATCCTTACTGTGAGTGGCACTCAGGGAGCAGTATGGCCTTTCAGTTTTGGATTAAATGTCCGTTTTAGCTGGTTCTTAGCCAGTATGTTCAGGAGGGTACTTTCAGGAGGTTAGGGCAGGGTAGGCAGGAGCCCAAGAATTAGGTGTGGACGCTGGAGCCAGGGATGCACAGCAGCCAGGGGGCAGGACTGGAGAAATTAAGATTTTATTAAGATTAAGATCAGATTAAGAATTAATGATGATCCAGATGGAAGCAGAATGTAAAACATGCTGCTGTTTTTGGTGGATCTTGATGCAGAGAAAGCACTCGATAGAGTAAGCTGTGATTTTATGAATAGGGCAATGGAAGCATTTGCATTCCCTGATACAATATTAAGGTTAATTAGGAGGATATATGTGGGAATGGAGAGAAAAAAATAAAGTGGGAGGGTTCCTCTCTGATATGTTGTGTCTAAACAGAGGAACAATGTAAGGGTGTCCTCTTTCCCCATTGTTATTTGCATCATAGGAGGATGGATTAATAAAACTTCTGTCATGCTGTCATGGAAGATAAGGATATGTGGGAAAAGACTAAACAAAAGCTAACACAACAACTCAGAAACTGGAAGCTCTTGTACATGGACTTGTATAGCAAGGTGCAAGCAATGACAATGTTTTAGTCTTTTTAGTTTTATATAGAAGTTAGGCATATTTTTATCAACCAGATGAGAACTTGTGGACAGTAATTAATAAAGAGTTGAAGAATTTTATCTGAGAGGTGAAGACAGTAAGGGTTGTGGGATAAGTTGATCTTTCCAATAGAACAATGTGTTTTATGATTACTTGATTTGAAAGGATACTTCAGAGTTTCACCAGTTGAGGCTCATGCACATAACAGAAGCAGAAAGCTATGATTCAAAGTGAAAAGAGATGATGATGAAGTGGGGGAGATTCGTAGAGAGTAAGATTTTGGATGCAGATCCTCAAGAGGAATAACAACAGCCATACAGAATATTGTATTATATTATATTATATATTATATCTATAACAGAGATGCTAAATGAATAGAAGTAAAAGAAACAATAAGAAGTTTAAAGGTACGGGATATGAAATGGGATGAAGTAACAGCCAGAGAGATTGAAACAAAGTTAAGAAAAGCTTTTAATTGGAAATCCCCAGGGCCAGATGCAGTACCTAACTTGTAATTAAAAGTATTAACATCTTTGTATGAAGATTTAGTCATGAGTAAGAACTACTTATATGCGCACTCCAAAAAGACACCAACCTGGCTAACAACTGGAAAAATAATGCTTCTACTTAAGAGTGAACCTGCAAGCTACCCTAAAAATTATAGACCAACAACTTGCCTTCCGACAATGTATAAACTATACACTGGGACTGATGTTGACAGAGTTTATAGTCATTTAGAAGAAAACTCAATTATGGCAAGAGAACAAAAGGGCAATAATAGAAAGCCATATGGAACAAAGGTTCATTTGCTGTTAAAGAGACATAGTGGAGAACTGTAAAAAGGAGAAGAGTCTAAGTATGGCATGGACTGACTACAAAAAAAAAGCATTTGATAGTATCCCACATTCATGGATAAAAGAGTGCTTAAAATTGTTTAAGATACACCCTACACTGATCCATTATATTACAGTGACCATGAAACAGTGGCAGGCCACTTTGTAATTAAGCCATGATAAAGTACAAATTATTATCCCAGGGATAAAAATTCAAAGGGGGGTATTCCAGGGTGACTCTGTCACTGCTGCTATTCTGCCTTGTCCTTAACCCATTAAGCTGTCTACTTAACAGTTTAGGCCATGGCTATAATTTGGCCCCTAGAAAACAACAAAGTGTAAAAACTTCTCATCTTCTCTTTGTTGATGATTTAAAACTGTATAGCTCATCAGATGAAGAACTGAAAGCACAGCAGCAAGTTGTCAACATTTTTTCAGATGATATAAGAATGTCATTTGGTCTTGATAAATGTGCAAATGCAACCTTTAAAGCAGGAAAACTGCAGAACCAAGAAAACATCAGCTTGGGACATGAATGTGATATAAAAGAACTTGAGCAAGAGGGACTTTATAAAGATTTGGGAACTGATGAAGGATCAACAATAAAACATGAACAAATGTGAATAAAACTTAATAAGGAATACTTTAGAAGGCTTGAATTAATCCTGAAAACAGCGTTGACATCTAGGAACAAAATTCAAGCTATAAACCAATTTGATCTTTGTGTCCTAACTTACAGTTTTGGAGTGATTGATTTGCCCCAAAATGTGTTTGATAGATTAGACAGGAAAACAAGAAGGATGCTTCATGCTCACCAAATGATTTATAAAAATTAGTGCATACAAAGATTATATATTCCCCGCTCTGAAGGAGGGCTGGGCCTCCTTGAAATTGATTACATGTATAGATCTGTAATCGTGGGACTGCACACATATCTGTTGACCTCACAAGACCCAAACATAGTGAAAGTTCTGAAACATGAGGAGAATAAGTCTAAGATGGTTTCTCTGCTTAATCTAGCAGAAGCATATCAGAATCAAGCAGAAATGGAAATCAAACCAGAAGTAGATGAAACTCAGGCAGCAACTGAATGTTCCAAAAAATCAAAAGAAAGAGTATAAGGTGAAGGACCAGATGAGAAGGCAATAAATGTGGAAAATGCATAAATATAGTTGCAAGTATAGAAAACTTCTGGAAGAACCTCATGACGATCAGGATCAAATGCAGGAATGATTAAAGAAAGGTGAATACAAACCAAGAGATGAAAGGTTAACATTAGCAGCCCAAGATAGTGGGCTACATACACATTGTTTTACAAAATCCATTGAACATGTGGGAGAAACAGACAAATATAGGTTTTGTAAAACAGAATTGCAAACAGTTGCACACTTCATTGCTAGTTGTGACATACTAATGGCAGAAGGACTGTATACTGAAAAGCAAAATAATGTGGCAAGACTGTTGCACTGGGGAGTGTGCAAACATTATGGTACTGAAGTGGCTGAAAACACAGGAAACATCATCCACAAAGCATCCTAGAAAATTATGAAGTCCACATCACATGGCAGTAACTGAATGTTCCAAAAAAACAAAAGAAAGAATATAAGGTGAAAAACCAGATGAGAAGGCAAGAAAAGTTCAAAAGACAGACGCTAGAAAACCGGATATAGTGGTCCATGAAAAGAAGACAAAAGTAGCACTGATCATTGAAATCGCCACACCCAGTGATTACAGTGTCTTGTGTACAGAGAGAAAAAGTCATAAAATATCAGGATTTGCAGCAGAAATGAGAGCAATGTATAAGAAAGAAACCCAAACTGTTACAATAGTAGTAGGAGCAATGAGTCTTATACAAAAATAATCTATAATCGTATAATGTATAATATGTTGCCAGTACATGTAACACCTTACAAACTGCAGAAGGAGTCATTACTGTGTACATTGAGGGTGCTACAAAGACATTGAGGGTGCTACAAAGAGCACTTCTGGCTGACATCAAAGACTGAAGCAATACTAATTTCACAAACTTTAATCGTACTTTGACTTAGGAATGGGGTCCATTCCCATCATGGCATTAGAAACCCAAAAGACTGGTAGAAATTAAAAAAAAATACAGAATATTATATTCATAAAGTAGCAGATAGTATTCTAAGAACTAAGGCAACACAAGAACGGATAAAGGAGATGCTGCTGATAGGGATGACTACAATTAGGGGTACACAGAATAGGCAAGATGGGGCTGGAATACACTGGAGAAGACTGGCAAATGAACCAAGATATTGGGGGAAAATAACTAGACAGGAAAAGGTAACAGAATGGGAAGAGGCCAACAAGACATTTGGACTGCAGTCTGGAGATTGCTTCCCTCATCACAGATTGATATCAAGAGTGTAGGTAAACAGAAAGGGATAGTAGAATCCTAAGTGAAGGACCTGCTGTGGTAAAGTTTTTAGTTGAATCTACAGCAGAAGACTCTGTTAAAATGGAATAATTAGTAGGTCATCTAAAATATTGCACAATAAGTATAGGAATCAGTCACAGGTTATCAAAGATTGGAGAGATTGGATAACCAATTCACAAGGAAACAATAGGAGGGCATATGTATGGCTCCCAAATATGCAATAAAGTCTACAAGATTTAGGATTTTTGCTTGGAAGTATTTGGATAGGTATTTGTATACCCGAAGAACACTCAAATACTTTTTCCTCAAGTAGATGGCAAATGGTGGAGGTATGATGGGGAAGAAAGAGGTAACTGGCATCATATGTTTTCAGACAGCAATGACTTTGCAGATTTTAAAAATTCCCTACAGAGTACTCTGTCAGAAATATTGGGTGAGCAAATGGGTGTAACTCAGGAAATTATTTTTGTTGAGCTGGGATACATGATCTGAACTGCTTAGACATAGTAAGGCTTTGTTTAGTTTAATTCTGATGGCTGCCAAAAAAAAACAATTGCTAGAAAATAAAAATCAAAGTCTAAACCAACTGTATTTGAAGTATTGTAAAAGAGATAAAAGAAATAGAAGTGGGATCTTTAGAAAAGCATAGGAGGAAATTACACAGAAAAAAATGGAAATTTCGGGAATAATAAATACAGAATAATGTTTTGGAGGAGGAATGAAGTTTAAGGGAAGGCAATAATTGATCAATTATTGTAATGGATTGATGATAATTGTACAAAAGAATATCTGTGATGTATAAATGCATAATATTTGTTTTGTTTTATATACATGTCTGTTTGCCTATGTATTAAGTGATAATTCAATAAAGGTGTTAAAATATTGCAATAACATAGCAAGTATTTATTAAAACAAAGAATACTGGAGTATTCTACACAATGAAACTTGTAATACTTCAGATGTGGTAAGGGGATACAGCCCATCAGTATGTCAAGATGCAGACTGGATATACTTACTGTAGTGGGGGATGGAATTCACAAAAAGAAAAAAAAACTGCATACAATGGAACTAACAACATGGGGGGGGGGTGCATAAGGGACCCGAGAGGATACAAGGCACAGTTCCATCCAAAGGCCAGAAGATGAATTGTTGAATGACAGGGACTGCTGGGTGGTCATGTTAGGTTGCAGACACAGATGTGTACAAGGCATGCCCTCTGCTACAGGAGATTAACTGAGACACACAGAAAAGGGGAGTAGAGGTGGGACAGGTACAACTCCTAAATGGGTCAGGCTGTAGGTGCATTCTGTGGGACACATGATGGAGCACAATTCATAACCAAGCTGCCCCAAATAAATGACTGTGGGGCCATGGCCCATTTAAACACAGTACAGCAGACATGACTCTTATCAAAGCCACAGCTGTGTCCTAGGTGGTGGACTGTTAGAGCTGATCTGTGAAACATTTCTGCCCAGGCACTGACCATAAATGGATGTTTACATGTACATGTTCTACAGTGACACCAAAATAGTGGCAGCACTTGGAAAATTTCACCCGGGCAAAATTAGAGTTGTTACTGCAGACTCTACATGTACAAGGCAGGTAAATTCTTAACACATAAGTGGCTTGCAAAGCTTTCTGGGAGTGTGTATTCCAGAATCTTGTGATGGACATTAATTTTGTTGGTAGCTGCAACATATCTGCACAGCAGGCCTACTGCAGAGTCTCCGACATGAAAATTCATACCCACACAAAAACGCAAGCTATAGCAGAGGAAAGAATGGGCACAGGTGGAGGTCTGCCATCACAGACCACCCTCACAGACACTGAAGAGCTACTGAGTCCCTGTCTGAGATACTGGGCGGACACTGATATTTAGAGGAAGCCTGGATATGGGAGCTTTACTGGACATAGCATTAATCTCTCTGTCACTCTGTCAGGGATGTTCCAGTTTGGTATAACCACAAACCAATAGTAACAATAGGTAGTGCACCTCTATATCTCTCCCATAGTCACATCTGGGATGCAAGAACCAGAGCATACAGCATAAGGAATGGGTGTGTTCATTTTGTGTATAACATATTATCTGAAATCCTGTTGCAGCTTTGCAATGTGGGATCATCACATATCTGCAGTCATAGCCATGGTCACTCTGCCATCACATGTACAGCATTCATGGGGTCAGCCATAACAGATATGGACATACTAAATATATTTCAAATGGACGGACTGCTGGATTCACAGATCTCATATTCTCTGCATATCAGATGCCCAGAAGAATAAAGTCTCAGTATCTAGTCAGGCAAATGCATAATTTAAGCAGAGAATTACACAACTTCCTCAACATGGCCCATGGGTTAAAGAGAAAAGTATATGACATATTGCTTATCACTCCAGTATAATATACATGCAGGCTGCACAATGAATGATGTATGTTGTGCACTGGCACAATGCTGTGTCAGGAAGTACACCACAAGGCAAGTGCACGGCATGACACCCTGTGCACCCCACAGAACAGTAGCATCATAAGTGCACAGGCAAGGTAGGTAGACAGGCATGAGATACAAAGCATAGCATCTGGTGTATCTTGCATAACAGCAGTGCTTGGAGATGACAAGTTATGACACAGCAGAGAAAGGGTGCCCAGCAATACATGCCACCATGTACCACGGTATGTTCATGTCTGCTAACCCTATAATGGGGAAAGACATTGTTTTACACCAGTTTCCTATCTCTCCCTCTCTCTCTCTCTCTCTCTCTCTTTTCCTCACACAAACACACACAGACACACACATACATTGTAAGTCAGTGGAAATAAAGCTGGGAGGACTGGTATGCAGAACCAGGTAAAACAATTTAAAGAACAGTTTTCACGTATTCAGCTCATTACCCATTCTTGTAAACCAGTCAACACTTGCCACGCATTCGTAACTCATTAGAGCCCTTTACTTAGTGACTCATGTCACTGTCCTGCTATGCTGCATATCCTCACTGTGCTATTGAAATCTCAGCTCTTACTTGTGAATTAGAGCAGCTGAATTCCATTAGAAGTAACAGTCAGTTATGGTACTGCTGCTACATATCATGGAACTTTAGTTACACTATGAGTGTATATATATTCATTCGTTCATTTATTTTTCTGATTATATATCACAAGATGGGTTGCCAACTGGCTCACTGACCGAAACCACACTGTGAAAGTAGCAGACTCTAAATCCAAATTCAGACCAGTGACAAGTGGAGTACCACAGGGTTCAGTCCTGGGTCCTCTCCTGTTTGGTATCTACTTCTCTGAAGTACAGGCTAACACAGAAGGTCTTTGGCTAACAAAATTCGCAGATGACTGCAAACTAGAAGCCATAATCAAATCTCCTAATGATGTGGACATCCTACAAAAGGGCCTCACTGAGACAGACGCCTGGTGTCAAAGCCATGGCCTCAAGCTTAATGCCAAAAAGTGCATCATCATCCCTTTTGGTAAAAACTCTATACCCATGAACTACCACATAAGCAGTAGTCTACTTAACACCGAAAGTGTGATAAGAGACCTTGGGACACAGGTGGACAGTAGTCTCTCCTTTGATAATCACATCACCACAGTAGTCAGGAAATCCTTCTACGTGGCACACCTCATCACAAAAAGTTTCTCATCCAGGAAAAAAGAGGTCACTGTTCCCCTCCACTCATCACTCATTAGACCCATTAAAGAGTACAACGCCCCTTTTGGTATGTACCTCACAAGACATCTACAACAACTGGAAAGGCCGCAGAAATACCTCACAAAAAGGATTACTGCCCTCAAAAAGATGCCTTACGCAGACCGTCTCAAAAAACTCCAGCTTTACTCTGCCACATATCATCTACTCAGAGGCGATCTCTGCCTAGCATACAAAGCTATGTCAAACCCAGAGCTGTTGGGCATGCTTCACGTAAAGAAATCCCAATCCCTCCGAGCTACACGCTCTAGGGACCTAAACCTTGTCACCACAATAAACAGAACATGCTGGAGGGAAAGATTCCTGTCTCAGAGACTTTGCATAATCTGGAACAAACTACCTATCTATATCAAACAAAGCTCCTCATTAGCACTCTTCAAGAAAAATCTTGATGATTGGATGGGAGATAGGAAATTCACCCCAGGGATCACTTCTGTGGCTCTGCTTGACAGGGGCACAGGAAAATAATTTTCTTGGGTGGCAAAAGCCAGGGTACCATTTGGTTAGGTTTATATAGGCCCTAGGGCCAATAGCCTAGTACCTACCTATGAACCTATGAACCTATAAGCTTAGTCTAATTCAAGGTCACAGAGAAACTGAAGTCTACCCCAGTACTCAGAAAATGCAAGGCAATGAAGCTCATCTTGAAAGGCGCACCAACCCATGACAGGACACACACACACACACACACACACACACACACACACACACACACACACACACACATACACACACACACACACAGTAGTATACACACAAGCATACTCTATCATACATCATGCATATCTATAGGCTATTAAAATGATTGCAAATTTGCCAAAACCTGTGTGGAGACACAGGAAGGATGTGTAGGCTCTGCACATCTACCAAAAAAACTGAGGTACCAAAAACTGTGAGACAGCAACATTAATCCACTGTGCCACCTACACTATGCAATATTTTGAAGCCTATAGTTCACTATGCACAGATGGAGGTGTGTGTGTGTGTGTGTGTGTGTGTGTGTGTGTGTGTGTGTGTGTGTGTGTGTGTGTGTGTGTGTGCGCGCGCGCATCTGTATGTCCATCTATGTCTTTACATACACTGGGATAGATGTTTTGAATAATGTAACTCTGGCAGATGCAGTAGCCTGCCTAATTTTGCAGGGGGACCCCATATCACCATTTGTTAGACCACTCTAGAACTGTGCCACAATACCTCTTCAGATGATAAACTTAGTAAACAGACTAGCTTATGATGAATTACATTAGCTGTTTTAGTCATGCTAAGTTGCAGCCATAGATCAGAAGGACCAGACATACTTTAATGAAGAGCTCGGATAATCTATGGGTAAGCCCCCTATCCTTCAGGGT
The DNA here is from genome assembly GCF_019279795.1 of Protopterus annectens. Classification (NCBI taxonomy): domain Eukaryota; kingdom Metazoa; phylum Chordata; order Ceratodontiformes; family Protopteridae; genus Protopterus; species Protopterus annectens. Next base: position 367,288,795 of record NC_056727.1, on the reverse strand, counting down.
CTGTTTGTAGCCTTATATACATTGCACTGTTATTTAAATTTGATTTTATCAACAAGTAACCTGACATCACAATTTAAGCTTAACTAGTTATTTGTCAACACAAATTTGTCTGACACAGAAAAAACAAATAACTTCTTGCAGCCCCGAAAGAACTACCACCACCACTGTGAGGGTCTGCAACTCTCACACTACTAGGATGTCAACTTAATCTCTCCCCAAATTCCATTATACCTCTAGAAAACAAAAACACCTTTAAGAAGAGTGTAAAAGTGGAAGTTGGCACAAACTCTCCCATTTCAGAATTAGCAATCAATACATATCCCAGCTAAAAACCACTAGGTCTCATGTCAACAGAACCAATTTGCTTCCTTTCAGGACCTGCTGCCAACAGAAAGCTTTTGAGTAAACCCTTGTATAGTTCAGTGCTTGAATGTTATCAGTCTGTGGCAAACTGCAGAAATGAGCTAAAGAAATACATCCATACCTCTCAGCTACCATGATTCAAGTATAGTGCTATGAGTTTTGCTTAAAAATTGAGCTTTGCTTTACCTAAGATCTACTAATTGTCCTCATAAAGTCAGGAACTAAGCTTTTTAAATAAATAAACTAAGGCTATGCAAAGATTCCTTGTCAGTAAATATCTAGGCATTAGTACAGGAAGAACTTCTATTACAAAAAGTGAAAAATCATTCTTTTTTCTGACCCTCTGCTATGATGTTTAGGGGTCAGTGCTATGATTTTCAATACTCAAAGGTTGGGAGGCATGACTGTACGAACCTCCACATCAGATACCTGCACTCCTCCAGACCCCCACACATTAATCCCTCTATCCACCTGCCTGGTTTTGTCCTAGTAGAATTTTTTTCCTGTCAAAACAATTAAATTAAAGCATAGTACCATAACATTTATAACTTTCATTAACTTTAATATCTTGCTTTCATGACAGTTTCCATTTTCAATAAAACCAACATATACACTCTAGGCTTTTGTCTGACAGTTCTCAATTTCTGTAAGTAGATAGAAGTAAGGGCAGAGAATGTTATCTGCATGACTTGGAGCAGTTTCTTTCACAAAAAAATCAAGACCCAGTCGTGTAGCTATACTGCATTTTGTGTATGAAGAAAGAAAGAAAGTGAGACAAAATGAAAAAGTCCTCCAAGATGTGCAGCTGCAAGCAAAATTTTATATTTCAGCAATAATTTATCACTACAACCAGAGAAGATGGAAACTCAAGTATTCCAGTATTTTATTCATCCTTTCTGATTTGTCTTCGGATTTGTTTTGTCTGCATTAATATGATCTGGTTTTCAATTCAGTGTAACAACAAACAAGAGAAAGAAACAATTGTATGAAAAGATACATTTATTTTATTTTGCTGATTGCCATGAAAGTACTATTCCTTGGCTTCTGGCAAGCTCATCATGTTGTCTGAGTTGATTCTTTTTTATAAGAAAGAAATGTACTATAAATATTTAAATAAACAAATTAATACACTACACTTAACATTCTCTCTCTCTCTCTCTCTATATATATATATATATGTATATATTATATATATATATATATATACCTTTAATACAATGGACAGTTATATAATACAGTAAATAATCAGCACTGTTTTGCTTTACTTTCGTTTGTTAGATAAATTATGCATGCATTTATAAAATATTGTAAACATGTCAACAAATTTAAAAAGAGAAAAATATGATTTAAGAAAATATATTACTGTAATAAAAACGAATCTTTAATAATTTATATACTGGGAACTGCACAAAAGAGGTAATCTGGTATACATGTTGCTCAAGCAGCAAGCAGGAAATTATTCTAGACATCTGAACTCCACAGCAGACGGATACAGTTCCTGGTTAAGGCTATTATTTATTCTAAGGATATTTTTCTCAAATTTCTGTAAGCTGTCTTGAACCTACTAAAGGAAGTTGAGACAGTCTGTTTCTTTTCGGCAGTCAGTGATCATTTCCTTTTCTTATTAGTGCAAACAAAACAATAAATTATATTGACAACACTTTTTCTAAATGTGTGTCAGCCATGGGATATAAAGACTTAAGCAGATATGATCAGTGAATTCCAAGTTATACTGTGCAGTTAAGCTGGATAGAGGATATGCTACTCTGATCAGCCTTAATGGTCTGTCTAAAGTGATATAATCACATTCCTGCTATATTAGTAAACTAAACATGTTAATACACAGGACACAGTATAAGGGCTGTTTTTAGTTTCAAAATGTTATTACAATTAAGTATAGAATTCCAAACCTTACAATTAATCAAACCCCATTATACTAACAGTGATAAGGTATTTTTAAGACTTGCATTAATTTTCAACTTAACCTTTTGCAGTGATATGATACGAGTACAATAACATCACTGAAATAATAATCAAGATATACTGTTATTTTAGACAAAGTGCCATGAAATCAGGAGCATGTGTTGTAGGGCAGAGGCCATATCTGATAATAATTCAGTGCAGTTTAGATTCAAACAATGTGGAAGTGCAAGAGCTGAATGCAATGAAGTTTGTTTATCTGATCACATTCTGCTCAAAATGCATTTCCAGAGAATTCCAGCTATTGCTTTATTTGCAAGGCATGATCAGAGAATCACCATATGTGCACCAGTTAAGTATTCAGATGGATTCAACATGGCTATTTATTTCTTTTCTTGGTTGGAACACACAGGTGTACTGTATGAAACCTCACCGTAGTCTAAATACAAGGCCATTTAATTCAAGAATCTATGTAGCTTCTTTTCTCATCTAGTTCTAGTATGATAGCATTTCCTTTATAACCTCCATAAAATCTACCTGCTGTTTTGTAGTTCATATTTTTGGTGTCCATCACGTCCATGATAGCCATTAGGACACTGTTTCTAGTCATCACTGTGTATGACCCCTTCCCTATTCTTTTCTTCATGAGGTGAAAGACTTACACAGAAAGGTATTTTAGGCTTTTAAATACTCCACCAGAGAGTGCTGCTAAGGGAAGTGCCCTTCTGGGGCCAGTCTCATCCCATTCACACCACCCCAAGATGAGGTGAAAAAGCTCAGCCTTTTACCCCTTGGCCTGCTCTGACAATACTCTGTCACTCATGGTGGTAACTGAATAGGAGTAACTGGCATTGTAGGTAGACATACTTCCCCATGGCAGCAACATGATCCGTTTTGTAGTTCTTACTGTACTTTGTATATTACATATTAATTTTAATTTTTCAACCCAAGTCATGAAACTGTGACTGCTCTCCACAGATTATCACTCTACCTGAACAGTCAGTTTCTGTGATTCATTAACATCATGTCTCCAAGCTAATATGCTTGATCATGTTAATGCAATGAGCAGCACTACTAATCGAATACATATGCAGAAAAGGCACATAGCATGATGAGGAGCCCTACCTCAAGCCCACAGCATAGGCTTGTGGATATATTGAGTTAAGCAACTATATGACCCTATGTATCTAAACAATGTGAACACAACAAAGGTCATAATCAAAAGTGATTACACCCACTTGACAACATTAGAATACATTGCCAAGGCAAAGCTTAGCAACAAGCAGACAGTGAAGGATCATGGCGTACAATTCAGTGACTTAAACCATGGAGATGGAAGGATGATGGCATACAGGTCAGTTACTTAAACCACAGAGATGTTAAAAATTAATGGTAATGTAATTGGCATAAACATACAGTCATGGAAATGATCAGCATAAAAACTGTTGTAGTACAATATAACTGTTTAAGACAGTTTGAATTATGCAGGGACTCACCTCTCAAACTTCCAATGTAGATGCATAAATAATGGACAAATAGGCAAATAATATGAGGACAAAGGCACAGACCTAGGGACAACTCATAAATAGTGGCCCCATACATTGTAAAAGTGGATAGAATAACATTTGTGGCAACAGCATGCTATGAAGTAAGAAATCAAAAAGGTTGATCTTTAGTGACAGCAGCCCTTAGGGATATGCAAGACAATTACAAATGTCAGGAGGAAAAAGCATATGACTTTTTATGATGCATAAAGTAGACAAGCTGTGAAAACCATACCAGGTCAAAATTATGCACACCAAACATGTGGCATGTATCAGCAAACATGTATTGTGATGCAACATGTACAAACCTAACAACAACAGAGTGTGAGCTGTACACTCATAATATACCATAAAAATGATTTAATAATGCAAGATGGATTTTCTTGAAGTAGGTCAGTGCAGCACAGCAGTCTCTACACTACTATAGCTATAGTGTAATGTTAATATGACACTGCACACGTCAAAGTGGAAGAAGTCATGAAAACACAATCAGTGACATTTCTCAAATGGGCAGGATGAGTGCAACAGAAAAAAGCAAGTAACAGACCTCATGGGTAGTGAACCTATGACTACCACATGACAAATTTAACATATAAGTGCCTGCCTTGACAAGGGTGGTAAGTGAAGCAATCATGATTCAAGTCCCCCAGAACACAGCAAACATTGTTGCATATTTATGATCACTTACATAGGGGATGCACAAGCCAGTGCATTTCTTTGTGCTGGTCCCAAGCCCGGATAAATGGGGAGCGTTGCGTCAGGAAGGGCATCCGGCGTAAAACTTGGCCAAATCATTCATGCGGACACCAGTAAATATTTACATACCGGATCGGTCGAGGCCCGGGTTAACAACGACTGCCACCAGTACTGTTAGCCAACAGGGTGCTGGCAGAAATTGGGCTACTGTTGGCCAAAGGAGGAGAGGAGGGGGAAGGCATGGCCAAAGGCAGGAAGAGAGAAGAAAGGCTAGGACTGTGGTAGTGAGGTTCAGAACTTTGAATGTTGGCAGTATGGCTGGCATAGGGAGAGATCTAGCCGATATGATGGACAGAAGGAAGGTTGGTATATTGTGTGTGCAAGAGACCAGATGGAAGGGGAGTAAGGCTAGGTGTATCGGAGGAGGGTTGACATTGTTTTATCATGGTGTGGATGGGAGGAGAAATGGCGTAGGAGTTATCTTGAAGGAACAGTATGCTAAGATTGTTTTGGAGGTGAAAAGAGTGTCGGATAGAGTGATGTTTATGAAGCTGGAAATTGATGGTGTAATGATGAATGTTGTTAGTGCATATGCTCCACAAGTTGGGTGTGCGATGGACGAGAAAGAAAAATTTTGGAGTGAGTTGGATGAAATGTTGATGACTGTACCCAAGGGTGAGAGAGTGGTGATTGGAGCAGATTTCAATGGGCATGTTGGTGAAGGGAACAGAGGGGATGAGGAAGTGATGGTAGGTATGGTGTTAAAGGAATGCAGAAGGTCAGATGGTAGTGGATTTGGCGAAAAGGATGGACATGGCTGTGGTGAATACGTATTTTAACAGGAGGGAGGAGCATAGGGTGACATACAAGAGTGGAGGAAGATGCACACAGGTGGATTATATCTTATGTAGGAGGGCCAGTTTGAAGGAGATTGGAGACTGTAAAGTGGTGACCGTGGAAAGTGTAGTTAGGCAGCATACGATGGTGGTTTGTAAGATGACGTTGGTGATCAAGAAGAGGAGGAGGAGTGTGAGGGCAGCACCAAGGATCAAATGGTGGAAACTGAAAAGGGGTAATTGTGAGGTGGAGTTCAGGGAAGAGTTAAGACAGGCACTGGGTGGCAGTGAAGAGTTACCAAATAGCTGGGTAACTACAGCAGAGCTAGTAAGGGAGATGGCTAGAAAGGTGCTTGGTATGACATCTGGACAGAAGAAGGACGACAAGGAGACATGGTGGTGGAATGAGGAAGTACAGGAGAGTATACAGAGAAAGAGGTTGGCAAAGAAGAAGTGGGATTCTCAGAGAGATGAAGAAAGTAGACAGGAGTATAAGGAGATGAGGTGCATGGCAAAGAGAGAGGTGACGAAGTCTAAGGATAAGGAGTATGAAGAGTTGTATAAAAGATTGGACACTAAGGAGGGAGAAAAGGACCTGTACCGATTGGCTAGACAGAGGGACCGAGCTAGGAAAGATGTGCAGCAGGTAAAGGTGATAAAGGATAATGAGGGAAACATACTTACAAGTGAGGAGAGTGTGTTGAGCAGATGGAAAGAGTACTTTGAGAGGTTGATGAATGAAGAGAATGAGAGGGAGAGAAGGTTGGATGATGTGGGGTCAGTGAATCATGAAGTGCAATGGATTAGCAAGGAGGAAGTAAGGATAGCTATGAAGAGGATGAAGAATGGAAAGGCTGTTGGTCCAGATGACATACCTGTGAAAGCATGGAAGTGTTTAGGTGCAATGGCAGTGGAGTTTTTAACCAGATTGCTTAATGAAATTTTGAAAAGTGAGAGGATGCCTGAGGAATGGAGAAAAAGTGTTTTGGTACCGGTGTTTAAGAATAAGGGTGATGTGCAGAGCTGTAGTAACTACGGAGGGATTAAATTGATCAGTCACAGCATGAAGTTATGGGAAAGAGTAGTGGAAGCTAGGTTAAGAATCGACGTGATGATTAGTGATCAGCAGTATGGTTTCATGCCGGGAAAGAGCACTACAGATGCGATATTTGCTCTAAGAGTGTTGATGGAGAAGTACAGAGAAGGTCAGAAGGAGTTGCATTGTGTTTTTGTAGACTTAGAGAAAGCATATGACAGGGTGCCTAGAGAGGGGTTGTGGTATTGCATGAGGAAGTCAGGAATGTCAGAGAAGTATGTAAGAGTGGTACAGGATATATACGAGGGTAGTGTGACAGTGGTGAGGTCTGCGGTGGGAGTGACAGATGCATTTAAGGTGGAGGTGGAATTACATCAAGGATCAGCTCTGAGCCTTTTCTTATTTGCAATGGTGATCGACAGGTTGACAGACGAGATCAGACAGGAGTCTCTGTGGACTATTATGTTTGCAGATGACATTGTGATCTGTAGTGAGAGTAGGGAACAGGTGGATGAGACCCTGGAGAAATGGAGATATGCTCTAGAGAGAAGCGGAATGAAGGTCAGCAGGACTAAGACAGAATATATGTGTGTGAATGAGAGGGAGGATAGAGGAATGGTGAGGATGCAAAGAGTACAGGTGGCAAAGGTGGATGAATTTAAATACTTGGGATCAATAGTTCAGAGTAATGGTGAGTGTGAAATACAGGTGAAGAAGAGAGTACAGGCAGGATGGAGTGGGTGGAGAAGAGTGTCAGGAGTGATTTGTGACAGACGAGTACCAGTAAAAGTGAAAGGGAAGGTCTACAAGAGGGTAACGAGACCAGCTATGTTATATGGGTTGGAGACAGTGGCATTGACAAAAAGGCAGGATTTAGAGCTGGATGTGGCAGAGTTAAAGATGTTAAGATTTGCACTGGGTATGACTAGGGTGGACAGGATTAGGAATAAAGTATATTAGAGGGTCAGCCCAGGTTGGAAGGTTTGGAGACAAAGCCACAGAGGCAAGATTACATTGGTTTGGACATGTGCTGAGGAGGGATGCTGAGTATATTGGGAAAAAGATGCTAAGGATGAAGCTACCAGGTAACAGGAAAAGAGGAAGGCCTACGATAAGGTTTATGGATGTGGTGAGAGAGGACATGCAGGTGGCTGGTGTGACAGAGCAAGAAGCACAGGACAGGAAGAAATTGAAACAGATGATCCGCTGTGGCAACCCCTAACGGGAACAGCCGAAAGAAGATGATGATGACTTACATAGCAGTTAATGACAAATATCCCCCAAAATGGCCATCACAACAGTGGTATAAGGCTCCAACAAAATAAATTACATTAAGATATGACAGGATAACCAACATTTTGGAGAAAGTTACATATGCAACCAGTATAAGACACAAAATTAGGAATGACACGTAACTCCTGGTGAGGTCAGTAACACTTTTCTGACCAATGGATTAGATAGGAATGATACAGAAGTACTATTAGATAGGAATGATACAGAAGTACTATGAACAGAGGCAAGTGTAATGGTACATTGCTAAGTTACATAGCAGTTGTTATCAAGCAAACAAAATGCACATTCCTGCATTTCAATCCATGACTCTGTTAAATGATACATTCTCATCAATAGGATATCAGCAAGGCATCCTAACAGAGGACTCAAGACAGAAGTGGCTGCCAAATACATTGGAGGAGAATAGATAGCTTGATATCAGGCAAGCAAAATGCACTTACCTGTTTTCAAAGTCATTACCTTTGATACCAATAATGGAAATTCATGGGACACAACTATAATACATCACAACAGGTGTTCAGAGGAGATGTGAATACCCAAAAGATATGTACATTTAGGATTAATGCCACAGAATGTAAAATGCATACAAAAAATATGTACAAGACAGGTGGGGAATAAAAGCCAACAACCAGTGTACAAATCAGTGGATGATGTCAGTGAGGCATAGAATATGTCAGATGGGCATAAATGCAACACTGTTTTATGCCTACATGGTATTATTACCATATCTACTTCTCAGAAATCCAGGCTAACGTTAAAGGCCTCTGGCTCAACAAGTTTGCAGATGACTATAAATTGGGAGCTATTATAGACCCCCCCCCAACACAAACATCTTGCAAGTGGGTTTAACACAGACAAATGACTGATATCAAAGTCATGGCCTAAAACTCAGTGCCAAAAATGCATTATAATGCCCTTCGTGAAACTTTCAGCACAAGTTAATTACTCCATCAGTGAAACAACCCTAAGAATTGACCTGGTAGTAAGGGATCTGGGAATATATCTAGTTAGCAATCTGGCTTTTGACTAACATGGAGCTAAGATAATAAGAAAATCATTTTTTTTTTCAATTAAGTTAAAGGTAAGGGTACAGCATCCAGGTCCAAGGAAGTTATAGTACCACTCTTCTCAGCCCTTATCACACCTATCATTGAGGACAATGCCTCATTTGGCATGTACCTAACCAGACACTTGCAACAGTTGGAATACCCGCAAAGGTTTCTCACCAAGAGAATTCAGGGCATGAATACCCTCTCCTCTACTGATCACCTAAATGTTCTGTCTCTGTATTCAGTCTTCTACTGGCTGCTGAGGGGAATATTTGCCTGTCTTACACGGCTTCATCAGATCCAGCACTGATGGATCTGCTGCACATGCACAAACAAACAACAACAGAAACACTAGATTCAGAGATCTGAACTTCACTTGTGACATAAACAGAATGTGCTGGAGAGACAGATATGTGCCCCAAAGGATCCCCATGCTATAGAATAGGCTCTCCATCCATGTGAATCAGAGTTCATCCCTGACCCTATTCAAATGAAACCTTGACAACTGGATGGGAAATCATAAATTTACCACTGATTTAGCCCCCATGACACTTATGAACAAAGGCCATCAATAAGAAAAGTATTATCCTTACTAATACTCCTATCACCCTCCACCTTTAGTTAACTTCCTATTAACATGTCCACTCCCATATATATGCCCATGATACTTGGGACGCAAATAGTTTGGGATGACTGGCTATGTTTGTAAGGACCCTTGTGGCCATTAGCCTAATAACCTATTAATCAAAGTAAAGAAAATACATGTGACAGTCACATTAAACTATGGATTACTGCTGATAGGAAAGTACTGATGTAGTCATTTCAAGTTAATGTAACATCCAAAGGGTATTTACATGGATATTCTGTCTACTGAAACCAAAACTGTGGCACTTTGTAGCAGTTAGTGCACTTTCAGCAGAATTTTGATCTGTTGTATAATGCAGGAATGGTGAAATACCAATGAAAATTTCTTTGAAATGAGTACATGCATTATTAGTTCATATGAGAACCTCAGCTGCCTCACTAAGTCATATAATGTCAAAATGTTCCTGCAGGGTCTACAAGGACTGCAAAGCAGCCTAGGTGACAGAATGTGATCAGGGTCAAAGACAGTTACTGTACAGCAGCCTGGGCAAATAATGTGGGCATGATCATAACATATCCACTGTACAGTAGCCTATGTCAGAGCATGGTCTTAAGAGATCTACTATGAGTAGCCTGGGTCATAATGTGAGCATGGTCATAAGCAAGCTACTGTACAGTAGCCTGGGTCATAATGTCAGTATGGTCATAAGTGAGCTACTGTACAGTAGCTTGTGTCACAGAATGTGAGTATGGTCATAAGAGATCTACTGTACAGTAACCTGGGTCATAATGTCAGCATGGTCATAAGCGAGCTACTGTACAGTAGCCTATGCCACAGATTGTCAGCATGGTCATAAGAGTTCTACTGTACAGTAGACTACGTCCCAAAATGTGAGCACAGTCATAAGAGATCTACTGTACAGTAGCCTATGTCACAGAATGTAAGCATGATCATAAGAGACCTACTGTACAGTAGCCTTGATCATAGAATATGTGCACACCAGCATGGTGATCAGTAAAATTATGCAGTGAAGAAATTCCATTCTCTGTTTGAACCATGAACAGCTTAGGAAGGCAGTCATAACACAGTGGGACTCACACAGGCCAGAGTTAAGGACAACTTTTGCAGTTTCAGTATACAGACCAGTGAGCTTTGCCTGCCTTGTTTTATTAGTCTAGTAAGAATAGGGCTACAAAGATAGTTAATGCTTCTGGATGTGCTTTACATAAGAAACCCTTATTTTAGTTGCTTTGCTCAAGACAATTTTCAGCTAATTCTTTTCAAATTCCCAGATAAGGCAGACTAACATATTGTGCCCTACCAGCAATAAATGCAGAATAACACCAAAATGCATCTTTGAAAGTTTTATTCCCTGTCTTTGCGGTCACTTTTGTTATAGGCATACCTCTCTACTTTCCCTATTTTATAAAACATCCATGTTTTTGGCTCACATTTTGCCCTCCTGTCTCTCATAAAAATATTTGATTTTCTGGTAAATTACAGAGGATTAAGTCAATCAGCAATGGCAGGCATTACAGTTTCATAATACTAATTGTTCACAAAATGCATGTTGATGCAAAACCTGCTGTCTATTAATGTTTTAAGTGGACTAGAGAAACATTTAAAAACTGCCTCTCCCCTATTACTTTTGGTTTATTTAGAATTCCTGATCAAAAATTTGAGAGGTTTCGTTATAGTGAGTAGTATAAGTGGCAAAGATCACTAAGTTCCAATGTGCCTACCACTAGTTCACATATTTGCAACATAGTGGGTCTGTAGTTTGTTCTTACTCAAATGTGTCAGTTTTTACTGAAGAACTTAATTTGCTAGATTTTAAGTTTTTTTTTCTCCTAATTTTCAAAGTTCTGTTTTCAGGTAACTGTTATCGCTGCTACCTGGAAAGTGTTTTCAGGAGACACACCAACCCAAGTCTGTGTGATCTATGTCCCACTTTAACCAAAAACTGCATTAAGTCAGACAGCAAGTCAATCAGGAAGATGAGAAAAAAAAGTGTCATGACATAGATTCTACTTCCACCCACATCAAAGGAGCACTGACCTTTAGGATTTCAAGACGTCAGCATCAAGCTTTGCACAGAGTCCTAGTGAAGAATAATTCTGTACTAGGCATGAAGTTTGTTAAAGGACTTGACTTGCATTTAATTGCAGAGACTGCACTTGTTCATAGAGCCATAAGATGGAGATGGCCTAGCAGAATCTGTCAAAAGGCCAGGTTGTGTGATTCAAGGTTTTCTTTTTTGATAATACAGCTCACATCCATAAATTCCCAATGGTGGAGACAAAAACACATTGTTTGCTTGTTTAAGGGTTGGTTGTTCTCTTTCATATGCTAGAATTCTTAGTGTTTTCTTGATATGTTCTCACTCTAAGTACTCTTTATATAAAACTGTCCATTTTGCACATTTTGCCTCAATATGCCTTAATTTTATGTTGTACATACTGCTGGTTAGATTTTATTCTTCACATATACATACATACACATCATATTGTTCATATGTGTCTTATTAGCAGATTCTCCAATCTTACAGCCTCATGGAGAGTGAGACAGGCTTTACACTACCTCAGTAATTACACGTTCTCTAAAGCACAGTGATCTATAGTAAGAACAATAAAGTGCAGGTGATGGTGAAAGAAAACATGCTTATTTTGTGATGTTACACATGCTTATGTTGTTATAGCCTTGAGTCAGTGTTCCAAGTTTCAGTGAACTCAGACTAATGCAGTACGTTTTTTTGTTTTTCTGCTAAGCTTTTAAAATCCAAGCTCAGACAACTCGAGGTGATATATTAGAAATGAATGTGAGCAGCATAATAATGCACTTTACATGCATTTTCAATTAAATGCAAGCATGCCACTGTCAGAAAAATATGTATTAATGTGTGTGCTTAATGCTAATTAAAAACTAAATAAGTTAACACGTTTTTCATTCTATGTTATACGCACTATTTTATATACAGCTGAATTTCATATGAGACTAAAAGATGCTTTTGAAACTGCAGTGTGCTTTCTGAAACTTGCAAGATGCCCTCTGACCTAGTAATTGCTAGCACAGCAATATTCATGTTTATGCATTTTGGAAATGTACTTGAGAAGCAGGTGATTATCTGCTAGGTCAGGAAGCAAAGAATGAACAATGCTATATTCTGTAATGTAATGATTTTGAACAATTAGCTCTGTTCGAAGTATGAGAACACGCACAGCTGCAGAAGTTAGAGATAACATAGACAAAGGACTGTTGGAGAAATGAACCGCAATCTATACTTGCTTTGTGCTCAAATTAGCCATAGTACCTTGAATGATAACATTGCATATATCTAATCGGTGGTAGCCAAGGCCACGTTGTTTTACTTAGGACATTTCTCACAAAAATTGATAGTACAAGCAGAAAATCATATAAACAAGCACTACGAAATGATGATGTTAAAACTTCTGATTTACTACGTCAGCTTGGTAGGCAATGTCTTATTAGAAAATGTATAAAAATGCCTGCATTTCCTGATTCTAGTCAGACAAACTCTGTATTAGCACGTTTTTGTCTCCTTGCTGCAAGATTAAAGTGCCTTAACCTGAACCTACCGTGTATTGATCATTTTTAAAGTATATTTTTCCTTTGACAGTTTGGTCCTTCGAGCCGGATACATATCTCTCACTCTGGCTCAGGTCAGAATTAGGCCCGGTGGCATGAACCCGTACGAAGTGGCCACATCGGTTCTTCTGCTTTGAAAGACCTCCGACTGAATTGTCGTTCAAAAGAGGCCAGCCACTGTTTCTGATCTGTGATTGGAGGACGAGTCAACGTTCCGGTGGGATCAAGACACGGAGGCTCAGGTAAGGAGGAATTGACCTTTTTCTGTTTTAGATCAGGGACTTGTTACAGTATTGTTTTTGTCAGGGAGATTTGCATGTGCAGATCAGGGACAAAAAAGATTGCTGTCTTGTTATAGATCAGGGAAACAGAACAGGTAGGCAGTTATTCTAGATAAACTGTGAAAAGGTGTAAATCATGGTACCACGTGATAAAAAGGGTTACGTAACAATTTCTAACTTAGCTAAGGCAACATGGGAAATCAGTGCACAAAAAGTTCCCGAGACCCGCCCTTAACCGAAGACGCGAAATATATGCAATTACAGCGTGCCGACAATGTTAGGTATTATACAAAATGGGTTAATAAGTACAAATTTGACGGTAATCTAGATAAATCTTCACTTATCAAACTTGTTAGACAACTTAAAACAGACGCGAAAGGTCAGCTAAAAAAAGCAACGACAATTAGGAGTTCCTCAGGCACACAGGTGGCTTGAGGAAGCAAACCGCAGGGAACAAAAGATTAAAAATTCAAAAGCAATGTTCTTAGATAAAGAAGACAATAACTTGGTAATAGCAACAGCCCCTCCACCCCCTCTGCTTCCCTTACCAGAATATGAAGCGAGTGGACAAGCTGATCCACCTCCGCTATACCCAGCTGTTCCTGCAAAAACAAAACCATTTGTCAGAGATCCTATCGAGACCAGGTCTTGAGCACGCAACTTAAGAGGGGATATTGAATTGTATGAAATGAATAAAAATTCACAAGCTATGAGTGAAGAAGAGATATGTCCACTCATAGAAATACCAAATCCGCAGGCAGGACAGGACCCAACTCTTCTAGTATATAGACCGTGGACACCGGAAGCTATCCGGAAAGCCACAGAGGGAATTCCCCATCCAAAAGTTAATTTTAGAAAATTCTTAGAAGACTTGCAGGGCATGAGGTTAAGTTACCATTTGAATGGAGAGGAAGTAGAGAAAGTAGTCAGACAAATCGTAGGTCCAGATTGGCACATGATCAGTGGCAACTGGAATCCCTGTGATGCAGAGCTTAGACCACTCCCACATAGTAACATAGAACTGGACAACAGAGTGAAAGGTCTGACAGACCGAATCTCTGAGAAATGGAAGCCTAGGGCTGACTGGACTTGCATTAATCAATGCATACAACAAGAAGGTGAAACTGTTGATAGATATTATGCCAGATTATTAGAATGTTTTAATAACCATTGTGGAATGCAGGTACCTGAAGACCAAACACATGATTCCCCATATGAGCAACAGCTAAAGAATGCATTTTTGAAAGGCAGTATTGCACCCATTAGCAGCTTTATTACAAAGCACATGGTAGATCATCGAACAAGTAGATTACAGTCATTACTTGAATAGGCAAGACATGCCGAAAGGCATTTTAATAGCAAAAAGAAAAAGAAAACTCAAGTATTTGCAGTAGAAGATGGATCAGAAGTCTTTGTAGTACAAACTGGGAAGAAGGGTAAGAAAAATACCGAGGGAAACAAACAATCTGATAAACGATCAAAGGACTTTGAAGAGAGAAAGTAAAGGGGTGAATGCTTAAATGCGGGAAAAAGGGACATTTAGCAAGGGATTGCAGACAAAATAAAAAGGTAACCACAGAAGACAAGGAGGGTGAGGACTGACTATATGGTAGTCAAGAATCACTGGAAAGAAATAAACAGGAAAAGACAAGTGCAAATGTGATAGAAGGGGTAGAGGACGTGATAGAAGAGGTAGAGGATGTGCATGAAATCACAGATAATGAAGAAAATGAAATTTTGGACTTAGCATTATTGAGCTTAGAGCTCTACTTAGCAGACACAAAACTGGAAGTTACACTTCTGGTAGAGGGGAGGGAAGTTAAATTCTTGTGTGACTCAGGGGCTTCACGGACCCTGATACATCCTTCCAAACTACCAGAAAATTCAGAATCACTTGACTACATATTAGTGAAAGCAGATAATGGACAGCTGTATCGGGAGCCACTCTCCCACAACATAGTGATAACTGACCCAGTTTCAGGTATGACCCAGAAAAGCAAAATTGCTGTTTCTGCAAAATGCCCAGTGAATCTCTTGGGCAGAGACCTAATGCAGATATTTGGCATAGCCATAGTTCCAACTATGCAGGGTATGGAAGCACAGCGACAAATGGATACTTTTGTAGTGCGACCAGAGGGTGAAACATTTTATTGGTACAGCCAGGACTTAGTTACGACTGGTCCAGGGGCAGTAACCGAAGAACTGATGAATGTAGCCATCAGTAAATCCCCCTCCCTTGACACTGATAAACAGCATTTGTTGCATTGCACTCTATATTACTGTAACAGACAAGGACCTGATAAAGAATATGAGCAAGAACTGTTTAGAAATCATGCTAACAGATTAGCATTACAAAATTTGTACTGGGACACAGAAGGAAACAGTGTAGTGAGCTGTTCATTGCCCCAGGAATTCCTAGCACTGTGCAAATCTAATCGATTACCACATGTAAGTTTAACTAAAGATAGAAACGTGAAGTGGGCAGACCTAGGAGAAAAAGTCACAAGGTGGGAAAAGCAGACAGAGTTAGAACTTTCTGAACAGGGAGTACAAACGCAGAAATTAAACTGGATAATGCAGACACACCCAGCTGTACACTCACAGGCAAGTGAGGATAGCTGAGTAGCACTCTTACTAGAGGAAGAGGAAAAAGCCTTACGAGACATACCAGAGACTCTCTGGTCAACAGGGAAATCAGATGTAGGACTTATTCGTACAGCAGGACCAGTTACTATCACGCCAAAATCAGCATTTAGACCTCAAAAGAGACAGTATCCCTTGAGAAAGGATGCAGAAATAGGAATCAAACCTATAATAGCAGCCTTACTTAAGGAAGGAGTCTTGATAGAATCTCTTGATTCACCATGTAATACACCCTTATTTCCTGTTAGGAAAGCAAACGAAGAATGGCGTATGGTCCAAGATTTACAAGCTGTAAATGATGCAGTTATACCCAGGGCAACTACGGTGCCAGATCCACACACTTTATTGAATGATTTGAAACCTCAACAAAAGTATTTTTCTGTGGTAGATATTAGCAATGCATTTTTCTCAATACCGATACACCCTGACAGCCAACATTGGTTTGCATTTACATTTCAGGCGAAACGGTATACATATACGCGACTACCACAGGGATATTGTGAAAGCCCAACAATATCCGCAGAAGAAATAGCAAGTAACCTGGCGGGATTTATCCCACCGAAAGGCAGTCAGATTTTACTTTATGTAGACGACATTCTGCTGGCAGCCCCCACCCAGCAAGAATGCAGAGAGGATACCATAGCATTACTACAATGTTTAGCCACTCAAGGACACAAGGTAAACAAAAACAAACTGCAACTTTGGAAAAAACAGGTCAAATACCTGGGATATGTAATATCCAAAGAAGGCAGAATATTAGATGAAGACAGAAAAATGGCAATATTACAAGCACCTAAACCAACTACCAAGAATGAAATGATGTCCTTCCTGGGTACTACTAACTTTTGTCGGAGTTGGATTCCAAACTATGCTTTGGAATCTGCTACGCTGACCAACTTGATATTCAAAAAGCCAATGGCAGCACAAGATTTATTACAGTGGACACCAGAAGCAGAATCAGCTTTCTGCAAATTAAAACAACTGATAGCTTCACTAGTTTTAGGATTACCAAACTATCATAAACGATTTTTCCAAATTGTAGATTGTAAGCAAGGTTATATGACATCACTGTTAACACAACAGCATGGGGACAAACAACGCCCCATAGCTTACTATCCATCACAGCTAGACACAGTGGCGCGATCCCTGCCCCACTGTGTACAAGCAGTAGTCGCAGCTGCAATGGCAGTGCAGGCTTCAGCCTCAGTAGTATTGTTCCAGCCTCTCACATTGAGAGGGCCTCATGCAGTTGCGATTATTTTATTGCAAGAAAAAGTAGCATATCTTTCTCCTGCTAGACATCTTTCCTGTATGACTATACTGTTGGGCCAACCTCATATGACAATTGAACGATGCACAACTTTGAATCCGTCAACCTTGCTCCCAACCCCTGCAGATGGCAAACCACACTGCTGCCTGCAGGAGATTGAGCAAAAGACACTACCTAGAAAAGATCTTACAGATGTTCCCTTGGATGATGCCGAGGTGACATACTATGTGGATGGCTCATGCAGGAGGGGTCCTACAGGACAGAATCTAATGGGGTATGCAGTAGTTTCTGATACTGAGATTTTAGAAGCAAAGTCTTTACCACACAACTTATCTGCACAAGCAGCAGAATTGATTGCTTTGACAAGGGCATGTACCTTGGCAAAAGGTAAACGAGTGAACATTTTTACTGACAGTCAGTATGCTTTTTCTACTGTACATGTTTTTGCGCAGCAGTGGAAAAATAGAGGAATGATAACATCTACTGGTAAACCAATTAATCATGCGCAATTTATTTTAGATTTGTTAGACTCTATTCAGTTACCTCAGAAAGTAGCTATTTGCAAATGCGTAGCTCATACCAAGCAACAAGATAGAATTTCAAAAGGTAATGCGAGGGCTGATACAGCTGCAAAACAAGCAGCTTCAGCTTCAGAAGTATTTCTTTTGAGTGAGGAATTACAACCATCTGAGATTTTAGACTTAGAAATGTTAAAAACAATGCAGACACTTACTATGAATGTAGAAAAACAAAAGTGGATAAAACGAGGCGCAATCCTTGAGAAGGGACTGTACATCTCCAAAGAGAAGAAACTGATTTTGCCATCTAACTTGTTTAGATATGCAGCTTTGTTGAGCCATGGGCAGTGCCATGTCTCAACAGGGGGATGGTACAGTTAGTGCATCGAGTGTTTACGATGTATGGATTTACAAACTACACAAAAAATTTTTGTGCAGCATGCCATGTTTGTAACAAGCATCATGTACAAGGGGCATTGAAACCTAAGCAAGGGAGTTTCCCTACACCACCATATCCATTCCATACTATTTGTATGGATTTTATAGAGCTGAACAAATGTGAAAATAAGAAGTACTGCCTTGTCATTATAGATATGTTTTCCAAATGGGTGGAAGCTTTCCCAACTAAAAATCCAGATGCAGCTACTGTTGCAAAAGTCCTTGTTAAAGAAATTATTCCTAGATTTGGCATACCAGAAAAGATTTATAGTGACAATGGCACACACTTTGTAAATCAAACTATACAACAGCTCAGCCGTTATTTCGGGATTTCTCTGAAAAATCATTGCACATATCACCCCCAATCTGCAGGATTAGTAGAGATGCATTAATGGGGTTTTGAAAAATAAGCTTAGGAAATTGATTAGTGAGACACAAAAGAACTGGGTGCACTGTCTACCTCTGGCACTGTTGAGCATGAGAACTGTTCCAAATGCAAAAGGATTAACTCCTTTTGAAATTCTGTTTGGGAGGGCATATTATACACCTCAATGGAAACCTCTCATGCCTGAAGAGCAGGAGGCTGACAGTTCACTTGCAGAGTATATGAGGCAATTTTTGAATAACAAACTTTTGCAGTTAAATTCTGTTTCAGATAAAGAGCAAACCAGACCATCGGAAGCAGCAGTAGCCCCAGGCGCATGGGTCTGGGTGAAGGTCGTGAAGGAAAAGAACTGGAGTTCTCCAAAGTGGGAAGGGCCATACCAGGTACTACTGTCGACACCCACTGCAGTCAAGATCGCAGAGCGAGCATCCTGGATTCATTTGACACATTGTAAACTGGTTAAGAACTTTGAACTGGACAAAAACCTTGTTACTGTTGTACAACGAGAACAAAATGTCCAGGTATAGAGTAAACAGAGATGCAGAACAACCTCAGAAAATTTGCATGATTATTCTGATAGCTATACTGATAACATTTATCTTTTTGTTGTGACCTTTCCTTTTCCCAGCCACAAAAGTTGAACTGATCAAACATGATGCATTACTCAGATTGGCATCCAAACTTTAACACTTACCAAGCAATTAAATATGTGTATGCTGAGACTTTCAATGTTTCAAACTGCTGGATTTGCACAGCTATACCGACAGCATACGGGGGATTATTAATGACTGCTGTCCCCCTAGGGGTCAATGAGACCTGGGAAAACTTGATTTTTGATACTTCACCTGTGAAATCGCAAGACAAAATAGCATTGTACCTACCTGTTACACAAAAAGGGATTGTATGTTTTTACAAAAATGACACTATTCAGGTGGGTTGGAGCAATTGCAATGTGACTGTTTCTTATAAATATTATATTAAACCCAGTAAGACTAAAACTATTTGTGATACAAACTATGATGCATATTTCACTAAAATGCATAGAAATGTTGATGAGATACAACATAATCCTGTTCTTTTAAAGCAGCTTTCTATTATTGATAAGAAAATGTTTCATGCAGGGCAAGCTTATATCAATACTAAAGTAAAGAATTGTTATTTTGTTTGTGGGAAAAAAGCATATAAATGGCTACCTGAGAATTGGTCTGGCAGTTGTTTTTTGGGTTACCTGGTTCCAGCCATACGACACACTGCAGCTTTGCCTCAGGGAAAAATTTGAAACGTCAGAGAGGTCAGCAGTAAACCTAGAAGTCCAATTAAGAGACCTGAGAATACAGTAGGACGAATCGAAGCAGGATGGAGAAACCATAACTCCGTAAAAAACAAAGATAAACTAACACACATGGACTTGAGTGACACCATTATATCATGGGCAGGCATAGCCCCTACATATGGCGCAGTGAAATCGATTTGGGAGCTGAGAAAACTGTCTAAACTTCTCAAAGTTATGAACAATTCAACTTTTTCTGCTCTTGAATTAGTGACTGATGTACTGAATGCTATGAGAACTGTAGTGCTTCAGAACCGCATGGCTCTCGACTTCACCCAAATGGTGAGAGGTGGTACGTGCGCTTTAATCAAAGAAGAATGCTGTTCGTATATTCCTGACAACCAGCACGAAATAAACGACCATCTTGAGGTGATCCAGCAAGTGTCAACCATGACCAAACCAGGCCCAAACCCTCTGACGGACTTTTTTCCAGAATTTGTTTGGGGGGGGGGTTCCATCCTAATGAACATCCTGATTGCCATTTGTGTGGGATTACTCCTATTAGGAGCATGCATTTATTATGGTATTCCCTGCATGAAAAAGTTAATCAAAGAATTTATAGATATATCAGTTTCTGAGACTTTGTATCAAAGTACTGAAATTGAAGAATTGTTGAAAAGTGAAACACTTTCATAAGTTTAAACTGAATAACTCTCTTAACTGCAAATCCTGAATGGAAGAGGTTAGGAGAAGAAGCAAACTGTTTATTCTTTTGAAAATAGAATTAAAAAGTATTAACAGGGGGGAAATTTCAGAAAAAATATGTATTAATGCGTGTGCTTAATGCTAATTAGAAACTAAATAAGTTAACACGTTTTTCATTCTATTTTATATGCACTATTTTAT
>NC_056727.1:367238155-367263155 GCF_019279795.1 Protopterus annectens | reverse complement strand
TAAATCAACAGTACAAAAATATGACAGAAACCAGACCATTCTGCAAAATCAAGAACAGATGAAAAGCCACTGTAGTACTTGCGTCTACCTTGGATGGGGGGATACCCTGCACAGTTACACTGCATAACTGCTCCTTGCCTTGCTTGGACACATCCAGAGTCACTACATGGGGGAGTGGGGTGCAACAAGTATGTCACAATTTGAAATGTCTCTGGCTGGCTGTGATGGCCCTGACACATTTGTCATACCTCTCCCCCTCAGAGCAAAGCCATACATAGAAGTGGGGCAAAGGCCCAAAAATAAGGACAATTTTTAAAAATTGCTCTTATAAACTTAGAAAGATAATAGAATAGTAGGTCTTGCATTAGTATGAATTTTCGGAAGGATATGAAATCTGAAACTCAAATGTCAGTCATTATTTTCTAACTTCAGTCTTTAATGATTTACCACTAATTTGCCAAAAAAACAATTTTATGAAAAATGGACCAAAAATGTGATGCAAAAATATAAAATAGCCACACAATACAGCTGGGAACTTGTCAAAGAAGGGACACTTTTTTAATAATAGTACTGCTAACTTGAGCAGCTGACAAAATAAAAGAATCTACATACATTTCTGAAATAAAAGTAATCTATAACTCTGATTATTACAGTTATTTCTTAATTGTAAACCCTCCATGTTTTCTTCCAAAATTGCTATTTTGCGGAGGGATTATTAGGGGAAGAGCAACATTTTGAGCCAAATTCGGGGACAGTTGAGAGGTTTGGTTATGCCTAATTCTATAAAGCAATTTATTTGCATGTACCTCTCAACCTGTTAATGCAATAAATCTGGACAAGGCCAAATATATTGGGGGAACATATAAACAGTACTAAAAATTGCTCTTGTATATACTGAGACAGTTGATAGAATAACAGGTCTTATTTTGGCATGCATTTTTCTGAAGGTTATGAAGTCTGAAACTCAGTGTGTCATTATTTAGTGACTTAATTCGTAAACGATTTTTCAGAAAACCACAAATATTATGAGGAACAAACCAAAAATAAGAAGCAAAAATATATTCATTCTGTGAAAATCTGGACAGTTGGGAGGTATAGTTCAGCTGGGGCTGTCTTTGAGTTTGCCGCCCTTCCCCCTCACAAAATCATGGTCGAATGGAGCCCTCCCCCCTGCAGCCATTCCAATGATCCATTACTTGGCTATTTCACTCCATTTACCATAAACACTAATGTGCATACTGCTTTACTTCTATGATGATTTGGATTTCATTTGAAAGTTTTATTTTGCATTTTACAGCACAGACACTAAGACATCCACTAAACAAAGCAACGCAGTCTCACAATGAAAACAGGCTTAGCAACAACAGGTAGTGTACTTGCTTTTGATGCAGAAGGCTGTGGTTTCTTCTCCCACAGTAGGTAGATATATTGCTGATACTGTACTGTGTTGTAAAGGGGGGTGGATGCTATAGTCCTTTTTGGCGAAGATATCTAGTAGTAACTATGAACTTGTTATCAGTTTGCCATCCATTCACTATTGTAATATTACTACCATGTCATTTTTTTTTTAATGCAACATATCTAATTTATTCCTCAAGGGCAACAGGCACTTTATTTGTAGATGAAACAATGAAATATAAAGTTGTTTGCTAGCAGCAGCCTCTTCATTAGTTACAGATTTCTTTAATGTGGAATTATGTAGATGGCTTTTACTAGTTCAAAGATTGTGCATATTTACTGATACTGGTGGACCGTAGAAGTTTTAGTAGACTTTTTCATCAGTTTGCCATACAGTCCCTATTGCGATATTACTAGCTTATTTTTTTTTTAATGCATGCAACATAGGCAATTTATTCCTCAAGGGCAACAGGCACTTTATTTGTAGATGAATGAACAGTGACATATAAAGTTGTTTGCTAGCAGCAACCTCTTCATTGTTACAGATTTCTTTAATGTGGAATTATTTAGATGACTTTTACTACTTTAGAGATTGTGCATATTTACTGATATTGGTGGACTGAAGAAGGTTGAGTAGACTTTTATGATGGAAATGTTCTGAATTGGGCTGTTTTGTCATTACTGGTGCATGCATTTTGTTTCATTGTTTACTGGAAAAATGTTCAAAACAAATTTAAAACGCTCTCTAACAACTATACTGTATTGTACAAGGAATATAATTTAATACAGTCAGGAAGGTGTATCAAAGAGCATGTGTATTTTTCATGTGCAAGGGGCCTATGATTTGAAAACAGCCCAAAGTTAATCTTTATCTGCCACTGGCAAAATGTATTTTCTTTGAATGTGGGTTTCAATGCTGTTTCAATGAATGTGAGTTTCAAGGGCAGAGAAGTTTTAATGCTAAGTCTAGTTTCATTGTCAGACTGCATTGCTTTG
The DNA here is from genome assembly GCF_019279795.1 of Protopterus annectens. Classification (NCBI taxonomy): domain Eukaryota; kingdom Metazoa; phylum Chordata; order Ceratodontiformes; family Protopteridae; genus Protopterus; species Protopterus annectens. The sequence goes on along the minus strand of NC_056727.1, from coordinate 367,260,761 downwards.
TTTAGCAGATATTTATTGGTGTTCGTGCTGTAAAATGCAAAATAACACTTTTCTGGCAAATCATTTAGGAATGAAGTCACTAAATAATGACAAACATTAAGTTTCAGACATCATAATCTTCAGAAAAATGCATGCTAAAGCAAGACCTGTTATTCTATCAACTGTCTTAAATTTATACACGATCAATTTTTAGTACTCTTTGTATGTTCCCCCAATATATTTGGCCTTGTCCACATTTCCTGCATTAAGAGGTTGAGAGGTATTTGCAAATCGCTTTATAGAATTAGGAATATCCAAACTTCTCAACTGTCCCCAATTTTGGCTCAAAATGTTGCTCTCCCCCTAATAATCTCTCTGCAAAATAGCAATTTTGGAAGAAAACGTGGAGGGTTTACAATTATAAATAACTGTAATGATCAGAGTTATACATTACTTTTATTTCAGAAATGTATGTAGATTCTCTAATTTTGTCAGCTGCTCAAGTTAACAGTGCTCATATTAAAATGGTGTCCCTTCTTTGACAGGTTCCCAGCTGTATTGTCTGGCAATTTTATATTTTTGCATCACATTTTTGGTCCGTTTTTCATAAAATTGCGGTTTTCTGGCAAATTAGAACATAATGGCAGACATTTGAGTTTCAGATTTCATACCTTTCAGAAAATTCGTACTAATGCAAGACCTACTACTATTCTATTATCTTTCTAAGTTTATAAGAGCAATATTTTAAAAAAAATTCCTTATTTTTGGGCCTTTGCCTCAGTTTTATTTATGGGTTTGTTGCTCTAAGAGGTTGAGAGTGTGTGTGTGTGTGTGTGTGTGTGTGTGTGTGTGTGTGTGTGTGTGTGTGTGTGTGTGTGTGTGTGTGTGAGGTAGGTAGGTAGCATACCTCTCAACTGTCCAAATTTTGCAGAATGTCCAGATTTTTGCCCCATATGTTTTGTCTGTTCCTCATAAATTTTGTGATTTTCTAGAAAATCATTGAAGGCTGAAGTTGCTAAATAATGACAGGCATTTGAGTTTCAGACTTCATGACCTTTAGAAAAATTCATACTAGCACAAATCCCGTTATTCTAGTAACTTTCTCATACTAGCACAAATCATGTTATTCTATCAACTTTCTAAGTTCACAAGAGCATTATTTAATATCCGAACCTGTTTATTTTAGGCTTTGTCCATATTTCTTGCACTAAGAGGTAGGTAGGGGTATGTGTGTGAATGAAACACCCTAGGTACGGGTAGCAAGTGGTTAGCAATTTACTCAAGCTCAAAACCTGTACCTTAGTTGCAGAAAACAAAAGCATGAATCCTCTACCCTAACTACCATGCTGCATTTTTCAAAGAACTGACTTTCAGGTTCATTTTCAATTCAAGGAACCGAGATTGAGTGAATCTATATTATATTACTAAAGAGGCATTACAGTGAATGCCTCTTCATCGACACTAAAAGAGCGAACCGTGAATTACGACAATGGCCGTAGCTTGGCTGGGGAGGGGGGTAGCAGTTTGAGAGCTGTGAGTACCAATTTGAAAATCCTAGCTACACCCCTGGTGTCATTATGCAAAATCAGAGAGAGTTAAGAGATACAGACTTTGTGCTGAATGTGATGTGCTTTTATGATGTCAGAAGCAGACTTCACATTTGTTTTCACATAAAAGAATGCAGAATGCAAGGGGGTTGAAGACCAAATTAACCAACAATTTGTAACCTACCTTAACACCGAAAATTAGACAAAAAAAATACAAGTAAAATCACCACAATCTGAAAATCTTGTGTCTGTACACTTTTCTCCCTTTTGCTGACTATGTATGGACCCTGCTGACTTTGAAGTGATGTCAGCATGTCTACAAAGAAGCAATACTTCCTGCAGAGTAATCAAGGAGGGTGAAGCATGTTATAGCTGTGGAGGCTATTTTCTGGAAAACATCTTTAAAAAGAAGATGAAGAATGCACAATGAAAGAAAGACAGCCAAGGTAAGCAACTACCAAGAAAATCCATTTTGAGAGCAGATAGACTACTTTCATTTTGTCGGTTTGCACATGATCTTTACATTTAGTGAGGTCTTACTATGCATAGGCAATCCAGATCCTGTGTCTCAACTCAAAACAATAATTTTCTTAGCTGCAGCAATTTGTTCATTTCTGACAAAGTACTCTGTAGGAAATGTTTTGAAATGTGCTACCTCTTTACAATCCCAAAAATATTTTCCCAGTTCCTCCTTTCTCTTTCTCATCATAGAGCTACCATTTGTTATCTATCTGGGGAAAATTCTCTGAAGTCTACTTACGGCATAAAAATACCTATGCAAATATTTCCAAGCAGAAATCCTAAACTTTCTGGAGTTTGTTGCATACTTGGGAACCATACAGATGTCATCACACTGTTCCTTTTTAAATTGCCTTTCCATTTTCTTTTCCCAAACTTATTTTTAAAATTTTGAAAAGAAGTATTTCTAAAAGTAAGATAGCTCAATTATCCACACAAACCCAGCACCACAGAGGTAACCAGGTTGGTTTGTGGTCAACCATTCCTGGTTACTTTTGCAGTGCTGGTTTTGTGTATATTAGTTGTGATGAGTGAGTGCTTGAAGGCTCCAGTACTGGTTATTTTCCTTATATTTGGTATAGCTCAATTATCTCCAGACAGCCACTTAGTACTTTGAGGTAAATTGCATTGATGATATAGAAGAGGATCTGCCAAAAGTATAAATTTACAGATTTTGTTTTCAGCTACTTAAGAGTCACTGAGTATTGTAGGATGAATGCAACACCTGTAATGGTAGCCTATATTCCAGCTTACGACAGTCCAAACAATGTCTGATTTGGCAAGAGACAAAGATATGTAATCCTTAACTGAGGCATAACTTTTTGAGAAATTTTGTCTGTATCTATCTATCTATCTATATATATATATATATATATATATATATATATATATATATATATATATATAACAGATTAAGTGTGAGTCCCAGGTAATTTATTCAGTGAGGTTAACAATGATGTTGTCCACACACATGTATACATATAAAGAAGTTATGTCTTACCATAACATTCCATCTGTGTTGTAGATCTTTATTCATTCATTCCTGTTAGGGTTTTGGTTCCGTCCTCGGAACCGACACAACCGTTAACAAGCTCACGCCAGCCAAAAACTCTCAGCTAAGACCTACCCACAATGCCCCTCTCATAGTCTCTTTAGATCAAGTTTGCCTGCCATTATATTATAGAAGTAATAAAAGTAACAGTAGGAGGCTCTGTCTGAGCAAATACCTTAACTAATAAGGAAATCCTAAAGTCCACCAGGAGTCCAGGCAGGGGGAAGGAGGGTGGGAAGTAATGAATGAATAAAGATCTACAGCACAGATGGAACATTATGGTAAGACATAACTTATTTATCTGATGTTGTAAATCTTTATTCATTCCTTACTGTTAGAACCAAGTCCCCAGCTACTTGAGTCCTGGGTGGCCCTAAGGGAAGGCATTCCTGAGTACCATAGAACCAAAAGATGCTCATCCCCTGGAGGCCAAATCCAATTTGTAATAAGTGATAAAGGTATGAGGTCTTGCCCAAGTGGCTGCTGTGCAGATATCATCCATAGAGGCTCTGGAATGAAAGGCCACTGAAGTAGCCATCGATCTAGTAGAGTGAGCCTTTATTCTGGAAGGTAAAGGCACTTTGTTCTGATGGTAGATGAAAGTAATGGCATTTCTGAGCCAAGAAGATAAAGTCATTTTGGAGACAGGCTTACCCAATCTGGGTCCTGCAAAGGCCACAAACAACTGATTCATTTTTCTGAAAGATTTAGTTTTGTCCAAGTAGAAACGAAGTTGCCTATGAACATTGAGGGTACGCAGAAGATATTCCCCTCTATTTGAATGATGAGGGAAGAAAACCGGTAGGTCAATAGATTGATTATTGGAAAACCCAGAAATTACCTCGGGCAAAAAGGAAGGGTCAGTACACAGGGACACTCTTTCCCTATAAAAAATCAAATAAGTTCTCTTGACACTCAATGCCTGCAACTCAGATACTCTTCTCGCTGAGGTAAGGGCTACTAGAAGTAGAGTTTTCCAAGACAAAAATTTCATATCACATGAGCTAAAAGGCTCAAAAGGAGGACTTGTTAATGACTGAAGTACCCATGTCAAGTCCCAAGACTCTATAGGAGGTTTGACAGGAGGTTTAATATGTAATACTCCTTTCATGAAGGTTTTGCACAGTCAGTGTGACATAGACGAATTGTCGATTCCATTGTGAAAATTTGCAATAGCTGCTAAATGTACTGTAATTGTCGATGCTGAAGCTCCTGCGTGCAACAGGGTAGTGAGATATTGTAGGATCTTCTGAATAGGCATGGAAAAGAAGTCTATGTTATGTTCTTTGGCCCATCTAGAGAACCTAGTCCACTTACTAGAATATATTTTCCTGGTGGAAGGTTTGTGAAGCCAGAAGAATCTCGCAAACAGGGGATGAAATATCAGGTAGCCTGGCAATCATTGGAAGTGGAGAAACCAAGTTGTGAGCTTGAGACTGTGGAGATTGGGGTGAATCAGTCCTTGAGGATGAGACAGCAGACCTTGGGATTGATCCAGGATCCACGAGCTGTGAATCAGATGAAGCCACAGGAAAGGGAACCAGACTTGACAGGGCTAATAAGGGGCAATGAGGATCATTCTGCTTCTCAACCTTTGAGCTTTCTGGAGGAATTTCAAGATGAGAGTAAACGGGGGAAAGGCATACAGCAGACCCGGGGCCAATCGTGCATCAGAGCATCCCTCGGTGACACCCCCTGAGGGGGGATCAGGGCAAAATAGCTTCTGCATTTGTTGTTTAGGGGAGAAACCAACAGGTTGCAGCAAGGCCTACCCCAATGGCGGAAGATCTGATCTGCTATTATAGGACTGAGGGACCACTCGTGAGGCATCAACATGTTCCTGTTCAGATTATCCGCAACAAGACTGGAACTCCCGTGAATGTGCATTGCTATGAGAAAGCGGTTGGAAGCCATTCCCAGTGTCAAATTCTCATGGCCTCCCAACACAGGGGGTAAGACCTGGTTCCGCCTTGTTTGTTGATGTACCAGACGACTGATATGTTGTCCAATTGAATTGCAATGGTCCCAGAAGGAAGGGATGTATGGAACGCTTGCAACGCTAAGAGAATTGCCCTCAATTCCAGGACATTTATATGCAAATTGGCCTCCATGGGGGGACTAGGTGCCTTGGACTGTCTTTCCCTGGAAACGCCCCCCCATCCTAACAGGGAAGCATCTGTGGTCACCGTGGCCCTGGGCTGGGGAAGGCAGAATGGTCGACACCAAATATTTGATTCTTTCTTCATCCACCAAAGCATTTCTTTCTTGCAAAGGTTTGTAAGGCATATCATGTAGTCGAGTGGGTGGGTTAAGATCGACCATTGTGATGAAAGGAGTCCCTGTACTAGTCTCATGTGTAACCTCGCCAGTGGAACTAAGGTAATGGTTGCTGCCATAGATCCCAATAGCTGTAGTACGAGGTATGCTGGTACAAATGTCTGTGAAAGGAGGACTTGAATCTGGCTTCTTATTTTTGAGAGCCTGTGAGGAGGAAGGGAAGCTTGACAGGATGTTGTGTCGAATATTGCTCCATTATATTCCAGTGCTCTTGTTGGATACATTTGTGATTTGTCCATGTTGATCGTGATACCTGGGCAAAGAGTAATGCCTTGAGTGTAAGAGAGACTGAGAATGAGAAGATTCCTGGTCGTGGCAGTAAGGAGCCAGTTGTCTAAATATAGAAACACCTGGAATCCTTGTAGTTGGAGATGAGCTACCATGACTGCCATACATTTGGTGAACACTCTGGGGGCTGTCGTGAGACCAAAGTGCAGTACCCTGAACTGATAGTGATTGTCTCCCAGCTGGAAGCAGAGCAATCACTGGGAGTGTTTGTCCATCTTTATGTGGTAATACGCATCCTGGAGGTCTATAGAGCACATCCAGTTGTCCTTCCCCAGAAAGGGAAGGATGGACTGTACCGTGACCATCCAGAATTTTTGAGGTTTTATGAATTTGTTTAGTAAGCTGAGATCCAGGATTGGTCTCCAGTCCCCTGTCTTTTTTGGCACTAAAAAGAACCTTGAGTAAAATCCGGATCCTCTCTGGTCTGGTGGGACTGGCTGGATGACTCTTTTTCTTAGCAGCTTTTCGATTTCTAAGGCTGCAGCTTCCCTCTGACAGAGTGGGACATCGGGGATTCATTTTACAGGTCTGGGAGTAAGATTGAATGGGATATGATAGCCTTTGGATATTATTCTCTGCACCCATGCCCGGTGTCAACTCAGTTTCGACGAGGACAGAGATGTTGGAACCAAGTGACTCAGTTTCTCTTTATGTTTTTTCATATCCTTATGCTTAGGAGGTGGTGAGACCTCCGTCCCAGAAAGAGCCTCTGAGAAGGGTGTTTTCAGCATACCCTTCAGACTAACCTTGTTCTTACATTCAGCCAATGTATGGTTGCTGAAGCTGGAACAGATATCACAAGATATACTGATGCTGTCAACGCCCAAACAATAAACACATTGAGCATGACCGTCTGAGTTGGGCATTTTATGCCTCCACTTATCACACTGTTTAAATCCTAGTTTTACTTTATTAGACATCATGTAAACTACACAAACACTATAGTTCTAAACTACCATTGAACCAACCAAAAAAACAACAGTAAGGTTATAGAAGAAGAGTTTTTTTTTTCTAAACAGATAGAAAAACAGGAGTACCAACAGTGGTACTAATAAATACCACAAAGTGGTAGGGAAAGGGCTTACCAAAGGTAGAGGAGAGGGACAGTACCAGCGATGGTATGAAAAGAACTACCGAAGGTAGAGGGTAGGTTTCGTTATGAAAGTATATAAATTTAAAGGCAAAGAGATAATCTCAATGGAAAACTGTCTACAGGAAGGTAAATATATAAATAAATCACAAAAAAACACTACACTTAGCTTGAGAGAAGGGTGGGCACGTCTGACGAGGAATGTGGCAAACGAGATCTGAAGAGGCTATGAGAGGGGCATTGTGGGTAGGTCTTAGCTGAGAGTTTTTGGTTGGTGCGAGCTTGGTAACGGCTGTGTCGGTTCCAAGACGGAACAGAAGTCCTAACAGTAAGGAATGAATAAAGATTTACAACATCAGCTGTATATATACAGAGAGAGAGAGAGAGAGAGAGAGACACACACACACACACACACACACGGGCCTCTCCTTGTGTAGGTGCAATTCAAATAAAACAGAAAAAATATAAATATATATCATTCACATGACTGATTCACAGTGAATCACCAGGAAAAACACATTACTTTTCAAATAATCCACAATTTTTATTCCATCTTTATAAAAACACCTATGTATTCTGGCTCTGTGACAGTTAATATCAGTAATATATATATATATATATATATATATATATATATATATATATATATATATATATATATATATATACACACACAATATATTATTGGTAAACAGGGGAGGAAATAGGTGTGGGGAAACTGAACTAGGGTAATGAAAGGGAGGTGGGAGTCAGCCTGGTTTAAAACAGTGACAAATACGTGATTTAAGTAAGACATATTTTAGTTTATACTTGAATTTCTTAAAGCTGGAGATAACTCTGATGTCAAAAGGTACATCATTCCATAACTTGGCCACTGAGTAAGAGTATACATTGTCCCGCAGTTTTGTTTGGTTTATATATATATCAAGAAGAGCTATTTGTCTTCAGAGCAGAGAGTCCTACTAGGTGTGTAGATTTGCGGTATTGCGTTTAAGCTAGGACAGGCTGCAGGTTTATAAATAATTTGGTGGGCAATCATTAGTTAGAGATAGTTAAAGTGCTGGAGGAGTTCAAGGCAGTTGAGGGAGCTAAGAACTGTACAGTGGTGTTTATAGTGTGATGCACTTGTTGCAAATTTGACAATTTTATTGTAGCAAGATTCAAGCTTGTTTCTTAGTGTTATCTGTAGGTTGGGCAAAATGAGGGCATCATAGAGTAAGGAGGGTAGCAGGTAGGTTGAGGCAAATGTTGTTTTAGTGGTTATATCTCATGAAGGGTTTGTGCTGAAAGAGCATCCCTAGTTTTTGATGTGTTTTTTTTGATAATGTTATGTATATGAAGAGCAAAGTTAGGTTTATTGTCTATTGTTATTTGTAATAATTTGATGTGTGGGACAACTTTGATTTCTGCATTATTTAAGGAATAGATCTCAAAGTCAGTTGAGAGTATCTTTGGTGTAAAAAGAAGGAGGTTCGTTTTATTGGGGATGAGAAGCAGTTGTGCATTACTGAGCCAGGACTCAATAGAGGAGAAGGCAACTTGGATTATTTGTCTCAGGTGTTCTATGTTGTTGGAAGTGGTAATGAGAGTTGAGTTACTGGCGTACTGGATTAGGGAACTATGACAGGAAGCAGTATGGAGATTATTTACAAAGGAGGGGTCCAAGGATGGAGCCTTGTGGAACTCCAGTTTTGTTGGCTAGATAATGAGAGAGACAGCTTCGCCATTTTACATACTGTTGTCTGTCAGATAGATAGCTAGTAAACCACTGTAGAAAAGGTGGAGAAAGGCCTAGAGATGAGAGCTGCTGTAAGAGTTTGGGATGTGAAACAGTGTCAAAACCTTTGAATAGATAAAGAAATAGTGCTGAGGTTAGTTGACCAGAGTCTCTTGCTTTATTAATTGTGTCCATGAAGAATACTATTGTGAGGGTTGTGCTATGTGCTCATCTAAAACCATGTTGAGAGATGTTAGTAGTTCATTGTGGATAAGGTGATTAAGGAGTTGTTTGTTTACACATATTTTTAAGAGTTTGGATAGAGGAGATAAGATGGCAATAGGGCAATAGTTAGACATTTCATTAGGTTTTCTACCCTTATGTAGTGGAATTATGACAGATTTTTTCCCATAGGGAGTGGATGTAGGATTCCATGATGGAGCTGTTGATAAGAATACTGATTGGATAGGCGATGGCATTAGCATTTTCAAGTATTCGGCTGCAAGGATGTCAGCAGAAACAGAGCAGGGTTTTATTTTTTGTAGTAGATTTCATATATAGTTAATGGAAACAGGTTGCAGTGTGAAGTTGGGAGGCTGAGAGGCTTAATCTGTTTTGAGATGACAAGGATGTCAATGTGGCGTGTTTGGTGGTGGTTTGAAAGAGAAGTGGATTGAAGTTAGTTGTGGAGCTGGGAGTGAGGGGGTGGCTTGGGTCACTGACCATGTTAGCTATATTTTCAATAAAGTATGTGCTAAACATTTCTGCAATTTCTGATGGAGATTTAACTATGGACAGGCTGGGGTTTTGTTTGGATTCTGTGACTGATGATGAGATGGCACACCAGAACTCTTTGGGGTTGTTTTTATGGTTGCTTAGTTGTTGTGTTTAGCTCTGATTTTTTTAAAGTTTTTTGCTTGATTGAGCAGTTGTCTGCAATTTTGTAAATTTTGATCAATTCTATTATTTTGCCATTCCTTCCAAACTTTTCCCCTGTTTATTAGTATTTTTGTGGGCTTTGTTAGCCAGGGTGCATGACTGACTTTAGTTCTTTTGTTCAAAGCAGAGCTAGGCTATTAAGAATGTCTAGAAATAAGTGCAGAGAAAAGCACCAGTGTGGAAACACAGCAGTCACAGTTCAAATAAATCCAAGTATGGAAACACAGCAGTCACAATTTTAAATATCCAAAGGTAAAGTAGGCAGCAAACAACAGGCAGCAGGTAAAATAAATCCATGTTTAATGCATATATAAATTGGTAAGCGTTTTCGCTATGGAATCATAGCTTCTTCAGACCCTAATGAAGCAACATCTTTACTAAACATTTACATAACACTGTCATAATACACAGACCAATCAAAAACTAAAAGTAATAAAACAATTAAATAGTTAAAGCTGAACTCACTAAAAAAAAGTGAACCCAGCAAAAGGAAAAAGTCATTACTTTTTCCTTTCCCTTCTAGCTTTTAAAACAGGTTTCAAAGGTACAAATTAATTTAAACCTAACCCCATATGAGAATGTAGTTTGGCTATCTATCGTGCTTTCACATCTTTCTGTTTCATTTTCAGTGTTACCCAACCTAGCATTCTCATATACAACATCTAACACAGTAAAAGAAAACCTATGTCCATTACCTTGCATCTGAACATGTTTAGCTAAGGTATTGGTAGAGGTAATATTTTCAGGATGGAGCAGTTTAAGGATTTTATATGTTAATGAAGAACTGTGGGTTGAAGTCCATTAAGTTTTGGGAAGTTTTATAGTTATGGCTTTTGTTTCGTTGGGTGGTTGTCCTGTAAGTGTATGCAGGTAGGTGATCATTTAGTGTGTCAGGAAGAGTACTGGATTTGATATTTTGTTTGAATCTGTGAGTAAAATCCAGTCAATAATAGATACTAGATTGCTGTTTCTAAAAATTCAAGTTGGAGTTTTAATAATAAGCTATGTGAATCCAAACAGATTCATACTGTCTGAAATTAAGTTTTGCCAGTTTATGTTGACGTGATAATGACAGTTTCACTGGAGATAATTTTGTGACATCCAGGATAACATATCTTCTAGTATAGGGGTATTATGACCGGGGGGGGGGTATAAAGAACTGTAATGCATAGTTGTTTAGTTTTAAGAATCCTATAAGGATTTCTGTATTACTGAATTTTGGAATGGCTGGTGTAGGGTACTAGTGTGTAGAATAGATTAATGCTACACCTCCTAGTTTGGAGTCTTGTATATTTGGTTTTAGCCATGTCTCTGTGATGCAAGTATGTCAGGGGTATAGGTTGATAGACACACATGGAGGTCTGTTAATTTGTTATAGATACTGCATAGGTTTAGTGTGACTAGAAATAGAATATTAGAGGGAGATATGTTATTAGAGAGAGGAGTTAGAGTAGGACATGGGTTTGGGTGAATGTCCCCACATTGGGACATATCTGAGAAATGGAAGGAGTAGTAGCTAGTGCAAATATATATTATTTTTGCTTTTGGTTTTGAGAGGAAATATAGTTTAACATTAGAATAGGGTTTCAGAATGCTGCGTTTTATGAATGGAAGGGGGTTTAGCTTAAACAGTTTAGCTGCTATGTCTGAGTAGCTCTTAGTTTTTCATATCTTGCATGGGAAGTGATGGATTTTATGTTTGTTTTGATTTTTTGATATTTGAGTGATGTACAATGTGTTAGGATCAAGAGAAATAGTGTAAAGACAGGTAAGATGGGTCTTAGTGGGTTGAAAGTATGGCATTTTAACAGAACCTAATTGGAGTGAAAGGATATGGAGTAAACAGTGCTGGCAGAGGTAGAATTAGTAATGGGCTTGAGGTAGTGTATGAAGGGGATGAGTTCAGTGTTGTAATTGACTTGGATTAATAGTTAAGGGGTGGGGCAGAGTACAGGTTTAATAAGGATATGGATGTGATTGGTGGGAGTGCTAGAGAGGGTGGGGTTAAGGATTGTATAAATGTAGTTTACTATAGATGGGTGGGATTTGGGGGTAGGCAAGGGTAGCAGAGTGAGCCCGAGTGAACTGAGCGCAAACTCAGTGGGAAGGACCAGGCCATAGTGTAGTAGCCTGGTGAAAAAACAGTAAGGTACGAATTTTCACTGAGTGTCTTGCTTAGCACTGCTTGTGCACTGTTAAGGGCATGTTTTAATAATTCAGATATGTCTATTCCATGAAAGCTAGTAGCTGGGAGAAAAATAAATCTTCTATAGCTGGCCACAGAAGTATCACAGCACTATATAGCTTTAGTGGAACACAGTTAGTTAATTTTGGCTGCAGGGGAAGAGGAGGTCACTTTGGTCCTTCAATAAAGATGGAATGTAATGAAAAAAATATATATTCTAAGAAGGGGACAGATTAATTGGAAGTATTTCAGTTTTACTGGCTATGTCCCATTACAGAGTCTGAGACTTAAGAATATGCATATTTGCTATGTCACACGCAAGTAAAGGACTAGTAACTGATAAACCTTAGAGGGGAATATACATTTCACAATGGTTTCACTGCCTAGATTAGCTTGGGTAGAGAAGCTGTGGGGTGCTGGCTCTTGTCACTTTCTGTTTTGGTAGATTTGTTCTTATGCAGAGAGTTGAGATTGAAATGGGCTCTAAGGACATCATTTGCCTGAGAGAGCTGAGTATTTCCTACAGGGGAGAGAAGTGAGAGGCAAAAAGTAAGTTTAAGAGATGTGTGAGTGGTTTTGGAGACTTATGTTAGACACAGTGTTTTAGAAGCACCTAGTAGTCAAGCCCCATGTCCATGGAGGCAGTTACTGCAAGTAAATAGATATACCAGTAGCTAACCATAGGTAGATATAGGGAGGTAGACTTAGTGTACAGCAGGAGGGTAATAGGTTTCAGTAGGGTGAAAAGTAGATATATTACGTCTTTCATTAGTTAAGTATATTTTCTGTTATGCAGAAGAGCAAGTTACTATATATCAAAATTATTTGCTATATAACATAATTTGTAATGCTGTAGGTAACATAAATCTAGAATTGCTTATATAAATGTGAGGAACTGGTTACAGTTATAGTGATATCAGCAATGGAAAATCAGTATACACCTTTGCCATGTCCAGTAAGATGGAGTAACAGGTATACCAACCATTAATGCTACACCTCTGTCATTATTAAGTAGAATTAATACAGTAGAGCATAATGTTAACACTTGTTTAAGTATAGTATAAATATGGCACACATGGAAACCTACTCTGAACACACACTGCCATAAGACTATCAACAGTAAACAGATTCAAATCATTCATTGAAGCCTTTGAGCGGGCCTACTGATGTTGTCATATAACTTGTTGCAGCATGCGAGAAATTATATTACTGTTTAAGAACAGAACACAACAAAAAACAAAATCTGTATGCATACTTTCAGCTAAAACATTATTACTAGTAAGCAGATTCCAGCATTCACTGAGGCCAGATGCTCCCATTCTCATGCTGTCATTTAGCTATCCCAGTATGCACAGCACTGTCAATAAATTTCAGCCCAGAGCACACAAATTCAGCCTGGGTACACATCACCGCTATGGAATGACACCAATGAACAAATTGCTGAAGTTACTGAGATGCACATGTAGGTTTTGTTAAAGCTTGCATTTCAGAGTGTTTATGCACTGGCAATCCCTAATAATGGAATGAGGCACAGGAGATCCAATAATTCAGTGAAGCTAACAATAGCAGAGGAAAGTTACTGCAGAGTTCCTCATGGCTATCAGCAACATTTTATGCAAGACGACAGTGTCGCAATACAGTTGTCGACTTTTCAGCCCCATTAGAAGTAAAGCAATATAGCAGCAGAAGAAAGGTTAAGACATACCACCTAGCCTACATGGAGAGAACTCTGTTTCTGGAACGAGCCAAAAGGAATCCCTAATGAGCACTGATTTTATTTTGATTTCCTTGCTGGAAATTGAAGTGTTATGTCTGTGCAGCAGTCACCTTTCTTAACTCATTAATTAAACTGTTGCTTACCTGTGCTAAATCTACTGCCCCCCCTCCCCCCCATGTAAAGAGTTTTTGACATTTTAATAGCATTTAAACCAGTATTTGCTAATTTTATTTAATTTTTATGCTGGAAATTGAAGCGTTGTGCTGTACAGTCACCTGACTGAATTAATTAATTACTGTGTTGTATTCCTATGTTAAATCTGCTGCTTTTGCTCTGTTTTTACTATTTATAACTTAGTTACTGTTTTAGCCAAATGTGCGTGGGCAGTCTGAGAGAAAGTGGTGATTATTCCGTGGGACAGTATAAGTTGCTGCTGTTTGTCAGAAGCTAGCATTACTAACTAGAGCCAGAAGCTTTTTATATATGTATTAGTTTGCTTATATTTCTAGCCCAGCTATATTTTACTGAGGTGTGTTTGGTGTGATGCCATGCACACCTGCACTGGATAGAAGTAGGCACATCAAATGAAGTCTTACCCCAGCAAGCTTAGTCAAGCTTTAGTTATCCTAAACATGCTATCTTTATTTAGGGCCAAGCTAAGTTATTGCAATTTGTTTTGACCTTAGTAGAGCACCTCCAATAGTTAAACATTTACTACAAATGCTTTTGGTATCCACTAATATAAAATATTCTGTACTCATAAGAATTGATCACAATTTATCAAGGAAAAACATTTAATATTTTGTATTCTTAAGGATTCATCAAAAAAGAAGGGTTTAGCAAACAAAATACCACACAAATAACCCTTAAATCCCTAATTTTCTACACTCTTGGTCTAAATGGAGGGTCAGCAATCTTACCTTCCCTAAGCTGCCAGTCTCATAGCGTGTAGAAACTGTCAGATGCTCATGGACAATGAACTCCTCTTTACCCTATTACAGACTATCTATCTATTATATTACATTTAATTAAGATGGAGACTTTGCTTTCACACACAAAAAAAAAAACTCTGTGAGTCCCATAAACCTCCACAGCATTCCATACAATATATGGAAATGTATCATATGCTGAGGCTATAAAAAAGTCATTGCCTAAGCTTCCAAGGTCTAACAAGATTATGTCTCAAAAAATCAAAACAAAAAAACACAAAAAAGCAAGACTATGGCTCAGCAGAAATTAAAAACCACAGCACATCTTATCACATCCAAAACCAATAGTCACCAGGAATAAACTCACCCCAAACTAAATACTTTGAAACTCTCTACTCATAAAAATGTACTGGTGATTCATGACTCCATACTAATACATACAGACTGTACTCTCACAAGACTGGATAAATGTTGTCTCTCAGATACCAAAATCTCTGATCTGTCAAAGGTGCAAAAGTTGAACAAGTATGAGTATGGCATTGTGGTGGCCTATGACGGTGTAAATGATTTGGTGCACAAAAACCTAAAGGATATTCACAGGCGAGAGACATTTCTGAGCTCTCCAAGCATGTTCCAAATACAGAAAAGATTCTTGTATTGAGCAGAATCCTATCTTCAGCAAGAATGATACCAAAGTATAAGGAAAGGTTGACTGAGTTCAACAACTGGCTGAATAACTGGTGTCATTCCAGCAAAATCTGGTATTTGTCAGCATGGGATGAACTACTGCACAGCCTTACTTAATTTGAAAGGACATATTCCACCTGTCATTCAGGAATTCCTCATACTGGCTAAAGCCTTTGCTGCCCCCATAGTGCCTGTTTTAAGCAGAGTCTAGCTAAGGAATCTTTCATACTAAAAAACATAACAAATAAAGCACCTAGCAATATCAGTGTGGTGCTGCTCAGTACCAGGAGTCTAAATCACAAATTGCCTAACTTTGAAGCCCTACTGCATTTATAACACATTCATGTGTGCATCATTACTGAAACTGAATTTAAAAGTACAGAAAGCACCCCTCTATTCCATCATGTAGCACCTGCCATGACTTTAGACCCTATGGGAACTGTAGTGGAGTATCCATATTTGCTAAATTCCACATTACCTCAAAGCAGATTCCCACAGACCTACATTCCAAATATCCACTCATACACATGCTACAGTACCCCCCTTAATGACCCCCAAAAACATATCCATTTCTGAAAAACATTGGATCAACTTAAAATACACAAAAAGTATGTCATCCTGGGTAAATTTAATGCTCTGTTGATAAACTGGGAGACCTATACTTCAAATGTAGTATATGCCCAAATATTCCTAGATTTCATAAACAAAAATTCCCTGGATCCAAATGTCAAAGAGCCCACTAGTTGACAAATGTTCTTGACCTGTTCCTTACAAATACAGCATCTATGTGCACTACCCCACTGGTGTATCCCTTCCTTATTTAAATCTAACCACAAATCAGTAACATTTTCTTTCAAAATCCCCAAACCAGCAGATGCAAATATCACAATATTCAAAGACTTACTACAATTCTATGATGACGTCTCAGAGCTCAAGTATCACTGAAACCCTCAAAATGCTGACACAGACAGTAGCTTTGCAAAAAAAAAAAATAACATGCAGCTAGAAAACTAGAATTATGTCAGCCCCTTCCAAATCTAAACAAAGTGGGAAGGGTAAGAGCAAATCAGTCTGGTGGCCCACAGGCATAAATAAACAACACAACAAAAAGATTTATTAAAATATATAGCAAAACTAAAGAACCACAAATCAAAGATAATATCAAAAGGTTATCCAAGGTACTGAAAAATACCTTCAGGAAAACAAAGGCCTCATATGAACTTAGCCTAGAATTAGTAGCTAAGGATAATTGTATATCCTTCTTTACTTATATCAGAAAATTACAAAATAAAATCCAACAGTGCTCAGAACTTATTCATAATGGCACTATCTATTCTGAGCCAGTGGATATTGGAAATGTAATAGCAAACAAATTCAGTACAAATTTCACCCCAGAGATTTATATATAAAATCCCTTACACCTAGGGATCTCAAACAATCCACCATCGCAAAACAGCACTTGTTAAAAGTACTTGCCAAAACAAGCAAAATAAAAAACATCCTCTGCAGACCTGATAAGATGCCAGGCTGCCTGCTGAACAGCACTAAACATGGTAGACCCAGTCCTAAAACTTCTCAACCTGAGCTTATCCACCAGCTTTATCCTCAAGGCTTGGCACATAGCAGATGTGATGCTACTTTCACAAGGGCAGCTTTACCATGGACCCTGGGAATTGCAGATCCATCAGCCTGAAGAGCCTCATCTGCAAGGCCACTGAATGGGTAATAACATACCTGATAAACTATGACATGAAAAAATTATAAGACTTGACCCTCAGCAGTTCAGCTTTGTTAAGGGTAGATCCTTTCTAATGAATATGGCAAATCTTTTTTAAAGGGTATGCAAGCCATGGACAGTGGTCAGTCTGCCCATACAGAATATATTGACCTTGCCAAGGCATTTGTACTATACCACACGATAACGTTATCGGCAAGCTAAATGCACGCCAAACTGATCACTGTATATATGGATGGCTAGCTACTGGGATGCGGGGCAGAACTCACACTGTGATGGTGGCAGGTATGTTCTCAGAGAGCATGGGGTGCCTCAGTGATCTATGTTAGGACCCCTGCTATTCAGCAGATATGTCTCTGGTCTCCTTATCAGAAATGAGAAACTTGCAGATAATTGTAAAGTGGGTGTTATACTCAACCCCCCCCCCTACTTCTAATTTGCAGGAACTACAAAGGCATCTTACACATATTAATAGCTGGTACTCTAAAAAAGGGCTAAAACTAAATGCTAAAAATGCAGTATTGTTGCATTTGGTAAAGAAACCCTCCACTCAAGCTTATAGTATAGAGAGCACCCCACTCCAAAACAAAGATATTGTAAGACATCTTGGAACATAGGTAGAAAGCTCCCTCTTCTTTTATCATCAGTGATCAGGAAATGCTTCTATCCTGCACTGGTGATCACAAAGAAGTTTTTACTGCTCTATATTCTGCACTGATAAGGCCCATCATTGAATAAAATACCTCCTCTGGGATGTATTTTACTAAACATAACAAGCTATTGGAGAGACCCCAAAGGATCCCTGCAAAAAAGGTCATGGACCTAAAGGACCTGAGTTCCAAGAGAGGTTGAAGGCCGTGTCCCTGTATTCAGTATCCTACAGACTCCTTAGTATGATCTGTGCCTTATCTTCTGGGCCATTAGGGATCGAACAGTGTAAACCCCACGCCTTGCTAGTACGGTATGCCCGACCAAACCAATATTGAAGAAAACACAAGAGGCCAGCATGTGCAGTTATAGACTATTTAATGAAAAATAGCTAGAATCCAGGCATGAAATGCCACTAAATACATGTAATCCCGTTCAAACCGGTTTCGGCTTAACAGCCTTCCTCAGTGAAAAAGCATTTCACATCCATGAAAAACTCATGAATATTTATACACACCATCAACCAATAGAAAAATGGTACAGTCCAGCCCTAAGGCCGGTATTTAAATCCTATTAGTATAGAGTAAATATATATATAAAAAAGTCTGATCATCAAAGTGATATACATCGCCATGTCACTTATACATAAAACATAAAACAAAATAAACAAAATTGTAAATATATATGAGAAATACATAAGTAGTGACAAATAAAAATAAAAATGAAAAATGAACCTGTAAATATTATACTGTACTGGGGATATGTTGTGACCAACCATAAGGTTCCCAGTAACATAAAAATAAGTATAATATAATATTATTAAGAAGTAATTCACAAAAACAGGAATGTAATACATAAAATAAATCCACATAATAAACTGATATAATCTTTTGTAAATAACAAATCTGCTGTGGGTAACACTAAATCCTGATTAGTATAATAAAAATGATAAATATGTATCCTAATCTTGATGTGCCATATGTTTTCTAAGTAATGTTTTTGTTTTGGTGTTAATCTTAGTGGCCTTGAAACTTCCCGCCCCTCTTGTAAATTTGTGTTTGGATACTCCTTCTGGGCCCATCTCATTTGCTTACTCAACTGAGTGCAGTGAGATCATATTCTGATTTTCATAGATTCATTTAGATTCATAGATAAGTACTAAGCTAACTAACCCTGCTGCGTTTATTTGTAAGCCTAGCCAATTATCTCTTGTGAGACTCAAACCCTGCACCTTGTGTTTGTAAGGCAAACACCTTAACCATTAGGCCACCCTCCCCACAGGCACTCCTACTTTGTACAAAGACAGCATCTGGAAAACAGAAGAAAAAAAATGTAAGCTTGTTTCCTGCCTTTCCTGTTAAGTGGTATAGACTGTTTGTAGGCTTCTGAGCCCCCAAGCCCTTCTGTGTTGGAGGGAAGCCTTCTAGCTTAGTTTTTTTTTCCTTATAACTAGCCAGTTTTCTAGTTTCAGCACTCAAATCTGTTTCTTTGAATTCAGCACTTGTTCCGAACTCATTGTAAGCACTACATAAGCTGCAAATTACTACAGCACTCAACGTTCCTCACTTGTCTAGTAGAAAGCCGTTTTTAGTACTTAATAAATAAGCACTTATCCAGGCATGTCTAAGGGTCAGCTCCCAGTGATTTCTCCTGTCTACCTGATGAATCTGGGCATCTTGGGGCAATGCAGCAATTGCCTCATGTACACAGACAACCCTCTCCTCCTACCACCCAACACTACAACCTGTGAGAGATGCACTTATATAGCCAAACTGGTAGCAAAGCTCTCTTCACCCAAGACTGGACTAGACAGTCAAGAGGAGAGGGTAAACACTTGCACCACACCACACTCATCACATAGTCCCTCAAAACCCACACCACCAAAACACACACATAGAAACAGAAAACACACACCTACATTCGCGGAGGCTCTCAATAAAAACCTGCCCAAACATCAGGGACATCCAAAGCATAAACGCAAGCAAACTCCACCCCCCAACACAACCCAAATGACACATAGTCCACAAACTCAGTGTGCCACTCAACCACAGCCCATAAGGCATAACAACGTACCCAACACTCTAGTCATAGGTGACTCTATAGTCAGGCACACTGATGTTCCACTCACTAGACTAAACAAGGAGAAAGTTACTGTCAACTGCCTGTCAGGTGCCAGGATCCGCCACATAACGCATGCACTCAGGTCACTCCACAATAAGTACAAATATGACACTGTCATTGTCCATGTTGGTGTGAATGACCTGAGACGTACCTCCCTGGACTACATGAAAAGAGACATGGAGGAGCTCTCCGATCTTGTATCCCAGGCAGGTATGACCCTAACCCTGAGTAGCATCCTGCCATCACCCAGAATGATATCACAGTACAAGGACAAAATGATTGACTTCAACAATTGGCTAAGCTTCTGGTGTCATTCTAAGGGGATCCAGTATTTGTCTGCCTGGGACGACATGATCGACAGTCCACGATGCTTTGCCAGAGATGGCCTGCACCTGTCGCCTTAGGATTCCGGATACTGGCTAAGACTCTTGCCACCCCTATAGTGCCTTTTTTAGGCAAGGTTCAAATGACAAATTCACCACCATAACAGGTACAAGCAAGCAAAATCTGAGGGCAATGCTACTCAATGCTAGAAGTCTAAACCTCAAAATGCACTCACTCGAGGCACTCCTTAAAATGGAGAACATTGACATCTGTGCAGTGACAGAGACCTGGTTCAAAGCTCCAGAGAGCAACTCTGCATTACCAGGCTTTTATTGTGGAGTGACCTTTTGGCCAACTAACCCAGAAAGAAGCACTAAAGGCGGAGGCATGTCCATATTCATTAAGGATATCCACACCTCCAGGCTAGTTGCACAGCATAATGCATCCGAGATTATCCAAGTGCAACTAACTCTGGGCAAGACCGCAATCCAAATTGTAGCTTGCTACAGACCCCCCACCATGCCCCAGGATTCACACTCCTCATTTCTTGATACACTGGAAAGTGTTAGGGTACAACCCAACACCCTAATAATGGGTGATTTCAACTACCCCACCATTAACTGGGAAAACTACTCATGTACCAACTCTTTTGCTCAACGTTTTCTAGAATTCATAAATTCCAACGCCTTGGATCAACTTATTCACACCCCCACCAGGGGCAGCAGGATCCTAAACCTGGTCATCACCAACATGGGAAACCAGTGTTCCACACCAGAGGTCAATTCCTCTTTGGTCAGATCCGACCACAAGCTAATCAGCCTAGACATCCACATCCCACCCCCAGCCCCAATTAGGGAAACCATCGTAAAAAACTTCTCAAAAGCCAACTTCACACTTCTTAAGATAGAAGTGGCAAACTTCATGACACCCATGCAGACGGACAATAGAGGTATGACTGCCAAATCCTACACAAATACACTTTATAAGCACTTACACGAGTGCATGGATCATGCTATCCCTAATAGAACCAAGATGTTATCCTCCAAAAAAGGAAGCTAATCTGGTGGTCCTCTGCCATAAACAAACTCTACAACAGAAGAAAGAAACTGTTGCAAAAAAGAGTAAAATTCCATGACTGGAGGAACTCCCTGGTCAACCTCAGTAAGAAGCTGAGATCCCTCATAAAATCCTCCAAAGCTAGTTACGAAAACAAAATTGCCACTGACTCTAAAGACAACCACAAAGCATTCTATAGCTATGTCAAGAATCTAAATGGGAACACTCAGTGCTCTGAGTTACAGCATAATGGCACTAAATATACAAAACCAACTGATATTGCCAACATCCTAGCAGATAGGTTCAGTGCTAACTTTACCCCCCTCTCACCCCCTAGAGGGCCCATCTCTATACCGGAAGAATGCAAAGTTCCTATAATCACGTCTGCACAGGTAAAAAACACACTCTCCAAAGCCAAGAACACAGCATCCATGGGACCTGACAATATCCCAGGCTGCGTTCTACACGAACTACAGAATGAACTGGCACCCTACCTAAGTGCCATGTTCAATCATAGCCTCACCTCATGCTTTGTACCCACTGAATGGCGCACCGCGACAGTTATCCCACTCCACAAAGGGGGAGCCACGATGGACCCTGGGAACTACCTTCCCATTAGCCTGAAGAGCCTGGTCTGCAAGGCCATGGAACGTATCATCATGGAACTCATAAACAAAGACATTGGTAATCTCCAAACTCTGGACCTTACTCAGTTTGGATTTGTAAAAGGCAGATCATGTCTCCTAAACCTGATTGACTTCTTTGAAGCAGTCACCAAAGCCATAGATGATGGTAAAATGGTTCACACAGCTTATCTAGATCTCGCCAAGGCTTTCGACACCATCCCCCACTCTGGAATTATAGATAAGCTCACTAAACTAGGTATAAATCCCTATGTCACAAGATGGGTTGCCAACTGGCTCACTGACAGAACCCACACTGTGAAAGTAGTGGATTCCAAATCTGACATCAGACCAGTGACAAGTGGAGTACCACAGGGTTCAGTCCTGGGTCCTCTCCTGTTTGGGATCTACATCTCTGAAGTGCAGGCCAACACAGAAGGTCTTTGGCTAACAAAGTTTGCAGATGACTGCAAACTAGGAGCCATAATCGAAACTTCTAACGATGTGGACAAACTACAAAAGGGCCTCACTGAGACAGATACCTGGTGTCAAAGCCATGGTCTGAAGCTCAATGCCAAAAAGTGTATTGTCATCCCCTTTGGTAAAATCTCTGCATCCATGAACTACCACATAGCTAGTAGTCTACTTAATGCCGAAAATGTGATAAGAGACCTTGGGACACAGGTGGATAGTAGTCTCTCCTTTGATAATCACATCGCCACAGTGGTCAGGAAATCCTTCTACGTGGCTCATCTCATCACAAAAAGATTCTCATACAGAAAAAAAGAGGTCATTGTTCTCCTCTACTCATCACTCATTAGACCCATTATAGAGTACAACGCCCCTTTTGGTATGTACCTCACAAGACATCTACAACAACTGGAAAGACCACAGAAATACCTCACAAAGAGGATTACTGGCCTCAAACAGATGCCCTATGCAGACCGTCTCAAAAAACTACACGTTTACTACATCGCATATCGCCTACTCAAGGGCGATCTCTGCCTAACATACAAAGCTATGTCAAACCCAGAGCTGTTGGACATGTTCCACTTAAAGAAATCCCAATCCCTCCGAGCTACATGCTCTAGGGACCTTAACCTTGTCACCACAA
>NC_056727.1:367088155-367233155 GCF_019279795.1 Protopterus annectens | reverse complement strand
TTTGCAAGTAGTTTGCTACATTTTAAAAAGACAGATAAGCATTGATGGAGGGCATCAGATCAGGGGATGACCTTGAGTGCCAGAATAGCTAGTTACACCTCTCACCGTAATACACAACAATATGCCAGATCCCTCCAAAGCAAAATATATTATCTTTTCCCCTAAACCTCCTTTCGTACCCTGCACCAATGCAATAACATCACCTGATATTATCACACCTCCTAATAATCATTCCAGTTTTATCACAGCATTCAGCAGAACATCTACCTTTATTTATTTATGTCTATTAAGTGGGATAGTCTGACTGACCACAGCCCATTTTTCAGTGGAGGCATAGTAAGGAAAACTAAACAGTTTACGCTACAAAGAGATTAAAGTTTCCAAATAAAATTACAATACATTATAACAATTGCACATTAACAACATATTGTTTGAAGATCAAACATAAAAACATACAAAAAGAGTAACATTTTGAGTTAACACATATAATTAACAGTTATATATTGTGAATGCAAGCACCATTGATAATCATCTTAAATTCAATCTCCTTATAAAAAGACAGTCACCTTTGCTAAATCATATAGGGCAAACTCTTTCATATTCAGTAAATCTGGATTACTCACTGCTAGGTTGCACCTTTTGCCATCAGGATACATTTTCTCACCTACCAACCTACCTGTCTATCCCAGTACACAATAAACTGGAACAAGTATACATCACAATTACTTGATTTGCACTAACCTAAAACATCCAATAACCATCTTATCAGCATTTCCCAAAGTGCTTTTACAGCCATCTTGCAGTCAAAGGAAATCCTCGAATCCAGCCAGCCCTGGATCAAACACCTACCCATCATTATTAATACATTCATATCCAGGATCAAAAATGAAAAACTTACCCCGTTCAGGATCCTACCTCCCAACCTAGTTGCTCAACCTACAGAATATAAGCACTAAAAATCTCCCCAAAAGTAGTAAAATCTGAAACAGTGTCCATATTCATTAAGGATATCCACACCTCCAGGCTAGTTGCTCAGCATAATGCATCCGCGGTTATCCAAGTGCAACTAACTCTGGGCAAAACTGCAATCTAATTTGTAGCTTGCTACAGATCCCCCACCATGCCCCAGGATTCCCACTCCTCTTTTCTTGATGTACTGGAAAATATTAGGGTTTAACCAAACACCCTAATAATGGGCGACTTCAACTACCCCACCATTAACTGGGAAAACTACTCGTGTACCAACTCCTTAACTCAACGCTTTCTGGAATTCATGAACTCTAATGCCCTGGATCAACTTATCCAAACCCCCACCAGGGGCAACAATATCCTAGACCTAGTCATTACCAACATGACTGACATGTTGGTTCCACACCTGAAGTCAACTCCTCGTTGATCCAATCTGACCATAAGCTAATCACCCTTGATATCCACATCCCGCCCCCACCCCCCATTAAGGAAACCACAGTAAAAACTTTCTCCAAAGCCAACTTCATGCTTCTTAAGACAGAAGTGGTGAACTTCATGACACCCATGCAGATGGACAATATAGTTACAACTGCTGAATCCTACACAGATGCACTCTATAAGCACTTACACGAGTGCATGGATCATTCTGTCCCAAACAGAACCAAGACGCTATCCTCCAAAAAAGGAAGCCAATCTGGTGGTCCCCTGCCATAAACAAACTGTACAACAGAAGGAAGAAACTGTTGCAAAAGAGAATAAAATCCCATGAGTGGAGGAGCTCCCTGGTCAGCCTCAGTAAGAAGCTGAGATCCCTTATATGATCCACCAAAGCTAGCTACGAAAACAAAATCACCACAAATTCCAAGGACAACCACAAAGCATTCTATAGCTATGTCAAGAATCTCGATGGCAACACCCAGATCTGCCCTGAGTTACAGCACAAAGGCAAGAAAATTACAGAACCAACTGATATTGCCAACATCCTGGCAGATAGGTTCAGTGCTAACTTTACCCCCCTCTCACCCACTAAAGGGCCCATATCTATACAGGAAGAATGCAGAGTCCCTGTAATCACAACTATGCAGGTAAAAGCTGCACTCTCTAAAGCCAAAAACACAGCATCCATGGGACCGGACAACATCCCAGGCTGCGTTTTACATGAACTTCAGAACGAACTGGCTCCTCAATTAAGCACCATGTTCAATAATAGCCTCGCATCAGGCTTTGTGCCCACTGAATGGCGCACAGCAAAAGTTATCCCACTCCACAAAGGGCGAGCCACCACTGATCCTGGGAACTATCGACCTATTAGCCTGACGAGCCTGGTCTGCAAGGCCATGGAACGTATCATCATGGAACTCATAAACAAAGACATTGGTAACCTCCAAACTCTGGATCCCACCCAGTTCGGGTTTGTGAAAGGCAGATCATGCCTCCTGAACCTGATTGACTTCTTTGAGGCAGTCACCAAAGCTGTAGATGAGGGTAAGGTGGTTCACACAGCCTATCTTGACCTCGCCAAGGCTTTCAACACCATCCCCCATTCTGGAATTATGGCTAAACTCACTAAACTAGGTATAAATCCCTACGTCACAAGATGTGTTGCCAACTGGCTCACTGACAAAACCCACACTCTAAAAGTTGCAGACTCCAAACCTGACCTCAAAGCAGTGACAAGTGGAGTACCACAGGGTTCCGTCCTGGGACCTCTCCTGTTTGGTATCTACTTCTGTGAAGTACAGGCTAACACAGAAGACCTCTGGCTAATGAAGTTCGCAGATAACTGCAAACTAGGAGCCATAGTCAGGTCCCCAAATGATGTGGACATCCTACAGAAGGGCCTCACTGAGACAGATGCCTGGTGTCAGAGCCATGGCCTCAAGCTCAATGCCAAAATGTGCAGTGTCATCCCCTTTGGTAAAAACTTTGCACCCATGAACTACCACATAGGCAGCAATCTACTTAACACCGAATGCATGCTAAGAGACCTTGGGATCCAGGTGGACAGTAGTCTCTCCTTTGATAGTCACATCGCCACAGTAGTCAGGAAGTCCTTCTACATGGTACACCTCATCATAAAAGGGTTCTCATCCAGAAAAAAAGAGGTCATTGTTCCCCTCTACTCGACACTCATTAGACCCTTTATAGAGTACAACGCCCCTTTTGGAATGTATCTCACAAGACATCTGCAGCAGCTGGAAAGGCCACAGAAGTACCTCACAAAGAGGATTACTGGCCTCAAACAAATGCCCTACACTGACCACCTCAAAAAACTCCAGTTTTACTCCCTAGCATATCGCCTACTCTGAGATGATCTCTGCCTAACATATAAAGCTATGTCAGACCCAGAGCTGTTGGACATGCTACACCTAAAGAAATCCCAATCCCTCCGAGCTACATGCTCTAGGGACCTAAACCTTGTCACCACAATAAACAGGACAAGCTGGAGGGATAGATTCCTGTCCCAGAGACTTTCCATACTATGGAACAGGCTACCCATCTATGTCAAGCAAAGTTCTTCATTAGCACTCTTCAAGAAAAATCTTGATGAGTGGATGGGAAATAGGAAATACAGCCCGGGGATCACTTCTGTGTCTCTGCTCGACTGTGACACAGGAAAATAACTTTGTTGGGTGGCATAAGCCAGGGAACCTTGTTGGCTAGGCTTATGTAGGCCCTTGGGCCGATAGCCTAGTACCTACCTATGAACCTATGAACCTATTAACTTAACATTGATAAAAAACATGTTCTAACTATCCTAAACCCATACTCACCATCTGGGAAGGTCCAAATGATAATAAAAACCTAGAAAAAAAAACCAACAACAAAAAAGTCAATGTCAATCAATAAAAATGTAAGAAAAAAATTAAATCGATTTCTAGCTGATTAAAAATAGTCACACACAGGCACACATACACATACGAATATATACAAATGAGCAGTTTATTCCTTTTTGAAAAAGTGAGCATTAAAACCTACTGCTACTGATCCTTTCATTGAAGACTGACCCATAGTGAAAACCCAAGCTGCAAATCTAAAATGAATATCCTGTCGCCTATCAAGCATACCTCAATCATACATCCATCTGTTTTCCTTTGCATACTGAACTCTAGCAAAGGTGTACTCAAGGCATTTATAGCTGCTGACTGTATTGTTCTATTAGTTTTTCCTCTATAATTACATTGGTAAAATTTACCCAACAGTTGGCTGATGAAACTGATTGTATCTGTTACTCAGAAACATGCCTGTCTCTGGTCTATGCTACTATGAATGCTCTGCTCAGGCTCACACTCTTATCTGGATGTTAAATTTCATATCCTATGAAACTACAATCCTTGGTGATGTCATCACTAACTGGCAGCACTTTTCAGCAGACTATCCTGCAAATGCACAGAGTATTAAACACATTTTTCCAACAATTTGTAACATCTATGACAAGACTGGGGAGCCCACAAACCACTTCTTCAGAATCAGCTTGGAATTAGTGTTTCTATTTTCCTCCTTGTGAAAGAAGGAACACAGGGACATTGATTCCCGATGCTCTCTGATCAGACAGTGGTCAGTGGAAACCTCTTCAGTTGTAATTTCAAACTTTTGTGCATCTTACATTTCTGTTTTGTTGAGCGGCTGTGCATGCTCTCCAGAGCATCTACTGAGAGAAGACTATAAGAAGTGTACTGACCCCAGCAACATCTGGACAATAATACTTTTCAGGAAGCAGTTTAGGGTTAGTATTGATGTTTTGTTTTTGGTGGAAGGAACAAAGGATCATTAATTCCTAGCTGTGTAGAATGCGGTAACGCCATCAGCAGTAGTCGGGCAGTGGCCAATAGGTGAATCACCACTATTCATCATATTTGGCAGACCTAATTCTGTCTCTTCATTAAATACTGCTAGATTAGCTACCATCTAATCGAACTTCAAAGTATCACCCTAGCTACTTCAGCCATCTATTGTCAGGGTCTTCCATAACAGTCCCCCTCCAACCTGAGCCCTAGTCCTCCATCTTCTAGGAACATTTCTCAACAATCTGCTCCCACCACATCTGTGGCCAGTCTGATCACAGGGATGGGTGGTTGGCATAATGGTTAAGGTTTTTACCTTATAGACACAAGATGCAGGGTTTGATTCTCAAATGGGATAATTGGCTAGGCTTAAAATGATCTGCAACAGCAGTTAGCCTAGTATGAGCTGTTCTAAAAAAGTTTAGTGCCTGCCTTATGCTTACCAACTGTTCACTGATTCTACTAGTTAATAGTACAACTTGCAAGAGTTGTAAATATTTAAGAAACATGGGTGCAATTCCCTCTCAGTAAGTATTATACAGTCAAAACACCACATCAATCACAGTGTACTGTTAGGCCTATAGCTTATGTTGAGGCTGTAAAGAAAAATTTGCCAAAGTCTTGTAGAACACACTTTTATAGATCCTATCCTCCAACTTGCCCACTCCTTCTTTACTCACACATACTGCAGTTCCTTACAGATCACCCAAGAGTCACCACAGAAGCAGACCTAAGCCCATAAAGTCCACCATGTCTGACTGTGCACAGCAAAATGTGTTAGTCACAGGTGACTATAGTATAGTCATAGGTAACAGACTCTACCACACTAGACATGAACAGGGTGACTGTAAGTTGTTTGTCTAGCGCCAGGATCTGTGATGTCACAAAAGCCCTAAAGGCCCTTAAATTAGACAAAATGATTAAAATCTTGGGGTGACCAAAGTGGGAGTGAATAACCTAAGGGACTATAACTAGAGGGACATGCAGAAAGATAACTTACTCTGCATGTGTTAGAGGCAGGAAAGACACTTCTCTTGTATAGTATCTCACTATCACCAAAATAATACCTAGACACCAAGACGAGATAATTTGTTTTAACAATAGGCTAAGTAGTTGGTACCATTCTAAGGGGATCCAATTATGTGTCGCTCTGGGATGAGACAGTAGGTAAGGCTTAACCAGTCCCAAGAACATAGCCTATATATTAGTAGATGGATTTAGTAATGACTTTACTCTACCTAACCACTTTGTTGCTCCCAGTATTCTTGACAATTTAGTTTTCCCTGAAATTACCTTGGCGCAAGTCTTAAAATCCATGTCAAAGAAAGATAACACTTATGTGGGATTAGACAACATACCAGGTTGTATTATCATCAGTGCCAAGTATATAGTATCAGTACCTCTACTTAATCTGTTTGACCTCAGCCTATCTATACAGTTTGTGTCTGATGCCTACAGAACAGTCACTGTGACTCTTTTATAAAAGTTTGGCCCCTCTACAGATCCAGGGAATTATAGACACATCAGCCTCACTAGCCTTATATACAAGCCATATAACATATCATAGCAGAACTCATTTCTATGGAAACATACAAAGTAACAGATCTAGACTCCAGTCAGTTTGGTTTTGTCAAAGGCAAGTCCTTTCTCCTGAACCAAATAAAGCTTATTTGAAAAGGTTATAGAGGTCTTGGACATTGATCAGTCGGTGCACACTATTTATTTTGATATGGGCAAGGCTTCTGACACTATCACCCATGCTGATATTGTTAAAAACCTAAATACACTTACTGTAAACCACTGTGTATCCAGTGGATTACAAATTGGCTGTCTGACAGATCCCATGCTGTGAATATTGCTGGTACCCTCTCTGAATGTAAAGTTGTAACTAGTGAGGTACCACAATTATCGGTGCTGGGTCAGCTCCTGTTTAGCATTTATTTGGCAGGCATATAGTCCAGTGTCACAGAAGTGTGATTTTCCAAGTTTGCTGATGACTGCAAGATGGGCACTACTATCCACCCATTCAATTATACTAAATTACTCCAGCAAGAGCTAGAATATGCACACACATGGTGTAGTAAAAATATTTTCTAGTTAAATGCAAAAAAGTGCAGTGTAGCAGCATTCAGCAAAGATGGCATTCTTACATCACATGTATAAGTGCCACTCTTCTTCAGACTGATACTGTCATAAATGACCTGGATACTCATATGGAAAATTCTGTCATTGAATCATCATTTTTCCACCATAGTCAGGAAATCCTACTATCTGGCCCAATAAATTAAAGAATATCACTCAGCTAAAATGGACCCAGTGATTTTAACTAAGAAAATTAAAGGCTGATGTGTACTGATTAAATATACTGATCCCAAGGATATTGCCAATATCCTGGCAGATCAATTTAGTGCCAACTTCATCCCCCTCTCACCCCCAAAGGGCCTATTTCAATACCAAATGATTGCCAAATTCCATTAATCATGGCCACACAGGTAGAAACTGCACTCTCCAAAGCTAAGAATACAGCATCTGTGGGACCAGATGACATCCCAGGCTGTGTATTACATGAACTACAAAATGAACTGGCACCTCACCTAAGTGTCATGTTTAATCATAGCCTCACCTCAGGCTTCGTGCCCACCGAGTGGTGCACAGCTACAGGTATCCCACTCCACAAGGGGGGATCCACCTTGGATCCTGGGAACTACCATCCCATCAGTCTGACGAGCCTGATCTGCAAGGGCATGGAACACATTATCATGGAACTTATAAACAAAGACATTGGCAACCTTCAAGCACTGGATCCCATCCAGTTTGGGTTCGTGAAGGGTCGATCTTATCTCCTGAACATGATTGACTTCTTCAAATCAGTCTCCAGAGCTGTGGATGAGGGTAAGGCAGACCACACAGCCTATCTGGGCCTCGCCAAGGCCTCCAACACCATCCCCCACTCTGGAATCATTGATAAACTTACTAAGCTGGCCATAAATCCCTATGTCAATCAATGGGTTGCCAACTGGCTTACTGACAGAACATAGACTGCAAAAGTAGCCGAGTCCAAATCCAGCTCCAGACAAGTGACAAGTGGAATACCTCAGGGTTCAGTCCTGGGACCGCTCTTGTTTGGCATCTACTTCTCTAAAGTACAGGCCAGCACTAAGGGACTTTGGCTACCAAAATTCGCAGATGACTGCAAACTGGGAGCCATTACTGTATCCCCAAATGATGTGGATATTCTACAAAAGGGCCTTACAGAAACAGATGCTTGGTGCCAGAGCCATGGGTTCAAGCTTAATTCCAAGAAATGTATAGTTATCCCCTTTGGGAAAAACCATGTACCCATGAATTACCACATAGGTGGCAGTACACTAAACATCAAAAGTGTGATGAGAGACTTAGGGACACAGGTGGACAGTGGTCTCACCTTCGATAACCACATCGCCACAACAGTCAGGAAATCTTTCTATGTGGCACACCTCATCACTAAGGGCTTTTCATCCAGAAAAAAGGAGGTCATTGTCCCACTGTACTCATCCCTCATTAGACCCATTATAGAGTATAATGCCCTGTTTGGTATGTACCTCACAAGACATCTGCAACAGCTGGAAAGGATGCAGAAATATCTCACTAAAAGAATCACAGGCGTAAAGCAGATGCCATATGCTGACCATCTAAAAAAACTCCAGCTATACTCTGTGGCATATCGTCTACTCAGAGGCGATCTCTCCTTAACATACAAGGCCATGTCAAACCCTGAGCTGTTGGATATGCTCCACTTAAAGAAATCCCAATCCCTCAGAGCCACATGCTCCAGGGATGTAAACCTTGTCATCACAATGAACAAAACATGCTAGAGGGATAGGTTTCCGACCCAGAGACTCCCCATACTCTGGAATAGACTGCCCATACATGTCAAGCAGAGCACTTCCTTGGCCCTCTTCAAAAAGAACCTTGATGATTGGATGGGCGATAGGTAATTCTCCCCTGGGATCATGTCAGTCACTCTGCTAGACAGGGGTCCAGGGAAGTAAATATTGTGGGAAGAAATATCCAGGGAATTGTTATGGCTAGGCTTGTATAGGCCCTAGGGCCGATAGCCTAGTACTAACCTATGAACCTATGAATTAATTTCCAACAGACTATCTTAAAGATCCAAAGAAGTCATCCTGCCAGTGTACTCCTGCATTATCAGAGCTATCTCTGGATACACTTCCCCCTTTGGTATTAATAAATTAAAGAATATCACTCAACTAGAATGAACCCAGTGATTTTAACTAAGAAAATTAAAGGCTTTAAATCCAACTATCCAGACTGATAGTACAACTCTCCTTATACTCAGTAGCCTTACAGACTGCTCCAAGGTGACCTCAAATTTTGGAACATTTAAATCCCAAGCCTATTTTCCCCTCCTGCATCTTTGCAAAACCAGTGGCATAACAAAAACCCACATCAGGGGCCTTTATCTACAGCAACATATAAGAAGAGTCACTGAAGAGATAGGTTACCACTACAGGTCAAACAAAGCAATGCTTTGATTTCCTTTAAGCCTAGTTTTGGTGACTGGATGGGAAGGGCTGTTTTAAAGAGGCACTGATGTCACGGCAGCACTAGCCTAAACATCTGACACCAAGCTGAAACATCTGAAATACACCTTATATGTTCATAGGTTCATAGGTAAGTACTAGGCTAATGGCCCTCGAGCCTATGCAAGCCTAGCCCAATAGTGTTCCCAGTCATCTGGCTTACCAGATGTTAGTTCCCTGTGCCCCTATCTAGCAATGTGATCGAACTGATCCCAGAGTGAATTTTCTACTTCCCATCCACTCATCAAGATTTCTCTTGAAGTGGGCCAGTGAGGAGCTCTGCTTGATGTGAATGGGGAGTTTATTCCAGAGTACTGGAAGTTTCTGGGTTAGGAACCTATCCCTCCAGCAGGTTCTGTTTAATGTAGCAATAAGGTTGAGGTCTTTGGAACAAGTATAACGGAGGGACTGGGATTTTTTCATATGAAGCATGTCTAGCAAAACTGAGTCAAACATGGCTCTGTATATCAACTCGACTCTGAGATCGACTCTAAGTAGGTGATATGATATGGAGTAAAGTTTAAGATTTTTAAATCTATCTGCATTAGGCACATGTTTGAGTCCTAAGAGCCTCTTTGTGAGGAACTTCTGTGGTCTTTCCAGTTGTTTGAGATGTCTAGTGAGGTACATGCCAAATAGGGCATTGTACTCTATGATGGGTCTGATAAGGGCCGAGTAGAGAGAGATAATGACTTATTTTTTCCTGGATGAGAACCTTTTTGTAATGAGATGTGCCACGTAGAAGGACTTCCTAACTACAGTGGCAACGTGGTTGTCGAAGGAGAGATTCCTATCTACCTGTGTCCCTAGATCCCTTATAACACCTTCAGAGTTAAGTGGGTTCCCTTTGATATGGTAGTTTGTGGACACAGTGTTTTTCCCAAAAGGAATGATGATGCATTTTTTGACATTGAGCCTAAGGCCATGGTTTTGGCACCAGTCGTTGTTTTCTGTTAGGCCTTTTTGTAGGATGTCCACATCAGCTTGAGAATCAATAATAGCTCCCACTTTGCAGTCATCCACAAATTTGGTTAACCAGAGTCCCTTGGTGTTGGCTTGAACTTCAGAGAAGTAGATGCCAAACAGAAGAGGACCTAGAACTGATCCCTGTAGACTCCACTTGTAACTGCCTGGTAGTCAGATTTGGAGTCAGCTACTTTCACCATGTGGGTTCTGTCAGTGAGCCAGTTGGCAACCCATCTAGTGATGTATGAGTTAATGCCCAGATTAGTGAGCCTATAGTGTGGGATGGTGTCAAATGCTTTGGCTAGATTGAGGTAGGCTGTGTGGACAGCCTTGCCTTCATCCACCGCTCTGGTGACAGCTTCAAAGAAGTCTATCAGATTGAACAGACATGATCTGCCTTTCACAAACCCAAACTGCATGGGGTCCAGGGTGTGAAGGTTGCCTATATCCTTATTTATAAGATCCGTGATAATACATTCCATAGCCTTACAGATCAGACTTGTCAAGCTGATGGGGTGGTAGTTCCCAGGGTCAGTAGTCGCGCCCCACTTGTGGAGTGGGATGACTGTAGCAGTGCACTATTAAGAGGGGACAAAGCCAGAACTGAGGCTGTAGTTGAACAGGGCACTCAGGTGTGGTGCCAGTTCTTTTTGTAGATCATGTAGGACACAACCCTGTATATTATCTGGTCCCATGGAAGCTGTATTCTTAGCTTTGGTCAGTGCGGTTTCTACTTGTGCAGTCATGATAATAGGGAGTTGGTATTCCTCGGGTATGTGGACGGGCCCTTTGGGGGGGGGGTGAAGGGGGAGTAAAGTTTGCACTAAACCTGTCTGCCAAGATATTGGCAATATCAGTTGGTTCAGCATAAGTGGTGCCATTGTGCTGTAGCTCAAAGCAAATCTGCGTATTATTATGCAGATTCTTGACATAAGTAAAGAATGCCTTGTGGTTGTCCTTAGTATCTGTAGCAATTTTGCTTTTGTAACTAGTTTTGGTGGATTTGATGAGGGATCTCAGTTTTTTACTGAGTTTTCCAAGGGAATTTTTCCAGTCATCGGACTTTACCCTTTTCTGCAACAGTTTTTTCCTTCGGTTGTAGAGTTTGTTAATGGCAGGGGTCCACCAGATTGGCTTCCTTTTTTTAGAGAAGAGCATCTTGGTTCTGTTTGGTATGGCCCTATCTATGCAATTGTGTAAGTGCTCATACAGTGCCTTGGCGTATGATTCAGCAGCCATACTCCCATTCCCCATTTCTATGGATGATGTGAAGCTTGCTACGTCTGTCCTTAGAAACTCAAAATTAGCTTTGGAGAAGTTTTTCACTGTGGTTTCCTTTTTCAAAGGTGGGGGTGAGATTTGGATATCATTGGTGATTAACTTGTGGTCGGATCTGACCAGGGAGGGGGTTATCAAAGACGTAGAGCACCGGTCCCCCATGTTTGTAATGACTAGGTCAAGAATGTTGTTTTCCCTAGTGAGGGTGAGGATGAGTTGGTCCAAGACATTGGAGTTGATGAATTCCAATAAACGTTTGGCAAAAGAGTTGGAGCAGGAGTAATTGTTCCAACTAATGGAGGGGTAGTTAAAGTCTCCCAGAATAAGGGTATTAGGCTGGACCTTGATGTTTTCCAGAGTGTCCAGGAATCCAGAGTGGGAGTCCTGGGACATTGTGGAGGATCTGTAGCAGGCTACAACATGGACTGCAGTTTTGTCCAGTGATAACTGTACTTGAAGTATTTCTGATGCGTTATGTTGGGCAACAAGTCTGGAGGTGTGTGTCTTTCATGAAGATGGATACACCTCTGGCTTTGGGGGTTCAGTCATCACATCCCTTAGGGCTTAGGTTCAGATTTGGGGGACAAAAGGTGTGATATGCATTGTAACCTGGTAGCACAGGGGTGCTCTCAGGAGCCTTGAACCAGATCTCTGTTACTGCACAGATGTCGATGTTCTCCAGTTTTGGAGTGACTCGAGTGAGTGCATTTTGAGGTTTAGACTTCTAACATTGAGTAGCATAACCCTTAGGGTGCATTTATTAGCAGATGTTATAGTGGTAAATTTGTCTTCAGGGCATTGCCTAAAAAAGGCACTATAGGGGTGGCAAGGGCCTTGGCCAGTATCAGGAATCCCAGGGGTGACAAATGCAGATACTGCATCCCCTTTGAATGACACCAGAAACTTAGCCAATTATTGATGTCACTCATTTTCTGCTTGTACTGTGGTATCATTCTTGGTGACAGTAGGATGATACTCAAGGCTAGGGTCATACCTACCTGGGCTACAAGATCAGAGAGCTCCAGATGGATTTACTCCCAGTTTAGTCTAAAATCCTGTGCTGTTACAACACTGAATAAACATCTTTCTTATAATTTCAGCGCTGGGACCATGAGGTTGATAATCCAGTAATGTGGATAGGTAGAGGCAAATTTACGCCAGGACTGTTATGTACAATGTTGCTCAGTATGAGAGGTGAGCACTATTAAGTGCTGGAAAAGGGTGGCATGAACCTTTTAAGTGTGTCTTTTTAAAGGCATATATGGCTAGGCGTCTTACGATACTTATGATCACTTACCTAGTATCATTCCTAAGCTCCTCATGTTGATACTGTTTATACTATACTACTACTTACACATAACTGGATCATTTAACTGGTGAAAAAAACAATCTCTCTCTATATAAATACTGATTCCCTTCATTTTATCAAATTGTCGACAAAATTAGGTGGATGGAAAATTCATCAAGAGCACTAATTACTGACAGCTGGAGATTTTGAAAGATGAAAGACTGCGTGCAAGTGAGAATGCAAGTGTGGATTTGGGGTTTTAATGCCAGTATCTCTGGATATTTTGAAAGTTTCTGCAACAGTAGGTGGGAGTGTGTGTGCATGTGTGTGTGAATGCTTGTGGGTTAGGGTTAGAGTAAAGGCTAGGGAAGGGGACAGATTTAATGCTCTGCAGGTGTATTGTTATATGTGGTATGTGTCAGAGTGTCTTTTGTAGTGGTAGTGTTACAGAAAGGATTTTTCCAAGATAAGGTGTAGAGTTTGTGCAGAAATATAGCTAGGGTGGGATGAAGAGGGAAGCCATAATGATATAAGGTGTTACAGGGATCCTATTTTTTTTATTTCACTCATCCATCACATCATGTAAATGTGATGCTAGGACAGTAGAGCATGTGCTTGTCAGGACCTGGAGGAGCCACTGTTCAGAGAATATTTGTGGTCTCAGTGCTATGTTGAGGGGTGCCACATCATGGAACAGAGCCAGATGCCAAATGAGCCAGCTATGGCAGAAGGTTGGGGTTAGAGACAGGGTTAAGATAAGGTTAGCATGCATTAATAAGGTGGTTCACGGTTGTATGGGTAATGCGACAGCCATTAAGAAGACTCCCTCATTTATAGATGATAAAGAAATGATATCATATTTGGGTGGAATTAATTACTGTAGCATTCTTATTACACCAAACACCTTCAAAAAATTATTTGAATCAGTCATTGCGCAAACATTTACTATGGCTATGTTGAAAAGAAAATAGAATTTCAAAAGTTAAGTACATTGCTGGTTTTCCAAACAAAGAGTGCTGATTCTCTCCTCTGATGCTTCAACTTACTGTGTAAGACCTTGGCTTCACACCAAGTACTAGATGCAAGTGAGACATCATTTGGTTTTATATCTCACATGCAGGTGTCTGTTGAGAAAATGTATTCAGAACTGGGTTAAGAAAGAGTAGTTACCATCTGTTTGGAATCCAAAAATTCCATAAATATCTGTATACTCATGATTTCAATGCATAAGCAGATCACTAATCACAATTTACTTTATTTAGTGAAAGATAACCTACATCACAAATAGGTTCACAAAGAGTTTACTGCTGGCCAGTGTTACTGTGAGCATGTGAGCATATGACTGTCTACAGACCAGGGAACTGCCATGCTATTGCTGGTGCATTAAGCAGATTACCCTATTCTAGAAAAGCCTATCAGCCTGAAACCATTGATCAGATATTGATTTTAGATTACATGGACGGTGCACCAGTGCATACTAAAATCAATGGGTAGTGAACAAAAGTTTCATGTATATATATATATATATATATATATATATATATATATATATATATATTCTATTTTCATGAATAGATATTGAAAGGGAGGCCTCTAATAAATGAACCAACATTTATGCTACACTATTCCAGAAGAATTAACCTTAAGTGTCAGAGTCACGGCTGTATTGTGGGGTCTAGAGCCCTAATCCTTGCTTGCATTGTAGGGCTATAGAGTCATAGTCTCTCTATGGGTCCATTCTGTGCTACTGAAAATGTCGCATCAAGTTCACACTGGAATATCCTGAACAAAAGGTTTGGTCATATTGTATGCATAGTAAAGGAGCATTACTCAAGATGTGGAAAGGAAAGTAAAGATATGTTCTGAGGATTTAACAAATGGTAAATCAACACCTGATGCATATTTACACCCCTGAAATGGACTTAAAAATTGTGTAGACTACACAATGACAGTACTGGCCTGTTTCTTGGAAAATGTTTGTAGCTTTAACCCACGTTTAGTCAAAGTGGATGGGTGTGAGTGTGTGTGTGTGTGTGTGTGTGTGTGTGTGTGTGTGTGTGTGTGTGTGTGTGTGTGTGTGTGTGTGTGTGTGTGTGTGTGTGTGTGCGCGTGTGTGTGTGTTGGTCCATAGATATATATATATATATATATATATATATATATATATATATATATATATATATGGA
This sequence comes from Protopterus annectens, assembly GCF_019279795.1. NCBI lineage: Eukaryota > Metazoa > Chordata > Ceratodontiformes > Protopteridae > Protopterus > Protopterus annectens. The sequence goes on along the minus strand of NC_056727.1, from coordinate 367,218,100 downwards.
TCTCCTTCAGCATACCAACATTTCAAGTACTCGACTCCCACAATGCCAAGACGAAAGGACCAACAAACCCAGAAGACCAACATCTGGAATACCAACTTTCCACTTGAGGTAAGTAACCACTTGGCCATCCCGAAAAACAAAATTAACTGAACAAAAGTAAACCCACCCCCTAACTAAATATACCAACTCCGAGATCACACTATCACAGGGGTAAGGGGCAAAGTTCAACTGGATGGCCAAGCAGTTGAAGTAGACCCATATATATATATATATATATATATATATATATGTATATACATATATATATATATGTATATATATATATATATATATATATATATATGTATATATATATATATATATACATATATATATATATATATATATATATATATATATATATATATATATATGTACATGTATATATATATATATATATATATATATATATATATATATATATATATATATATATATATATGTATATATATATATGTATATATATATATATAGATACACAGTGGATAAAAAAAGTGTACACACCCGTGTTAAAATGCCAGGTTTTTGTGATGTAAAAAAATGAGACCACAATAAATCAGTTCAAAACTTTTCCAACCTTTAATGTGACCTATAACCTGTACAATTCAACTGAAAAGCAAGCAAATCTGTTAGGGGAAAAAATATAAAAACTAAAAAAAAAAAAACGTACAATAAGCTTGTTGCATAAGTGTGCACACCCTTAAACTAATACTTTGTTGAAGCACCTTTTGATTTAATTACAGCATTCAGTCTTCTTGGATACACATCTGCCATCAATTAAAGAGACTCTGTTTAACCCCAAATAAAGTTCAGCAGTCCTAGTAGGATTTTCCTGACATTTACTCAGTTGCCTGCTATAGCAAAAGCCATGGTTCACAGAGAGCTTAGAAAGCATCAAAGCGATCTCATTGTTGAAAGGTATCAGTCAGGAGAAGGGTACAAAACAATTTCCACAGCATTGGATATACCATGGAACAGAGTGAAACATCCAAAAGTGGAGAAAATATGGGACAACAGTGACATTGCAAAGAACTGGATGTCCCTCCAAAATTGATGAAAAGGCAAGATGAAAACTGATCAAGGAGGCTGCCAAGAGACCTACAGCAACACTGAAGGAGCTGCAGGAATTTCTGGCAAGTACTGGTTGTGCACTACATGTGACAATAATCTCCCGTATTCTCCATATGTCTGGACTATGGGGTAGGATTGCAAGATGGAAGCCTTTTCTTACACAGCAAAACATCCAGACCCAGCTAAAATTTGCAAAACAATACATCAAGTCTCCCAAAAGCATGTGGGAAAATGTCTTATGGACTGATAAGACCAAGGTTTAACTTTTTGGCCACAATTCCAAAAGCTATGTTTGGGGCAAAAACAACACTTCGCATCACGACAAGAACACCATCCCCACGTTGAAGCATGGTTGTGGCAGTATCATGCTTTGGGGTTGCTTTTCTTCAGCTAGAACTGGGGCTTTATTCAAGGTGGATGGAATTATGAACAGTTCCAAATACCAGTCACATTTGGCTCCAAACCTTTAGGCACCTACTAGAAAACTGAAGATGAAGAAGAATTTAACCTTCCAGCACAACAATGACCCCAAGCATACATCCAAATTAACAAAAGAATGGCTCCACCAGAAGAAAATTTAAGTTTTGGAATGGCCCAGCCAGAGCCCAGACCTAAATCCAATAGAGAATCTGTGGGGTGACCTGAAGATGGCTGTTCACAAGAGATGCCCTCACAATCTGGCAGATTTGGAGTGGTTTTTCAAGGAAGACTAGGCAAATACTGCCAAGTCAAGATGTACCATGCTGATAGACTCCTACCCAAGAAGACTGAATGCTGTAATTAAATCAAAAGGAGTTTCAACAAAGTTTTGGTTTAATGATGTGCACACTTATGCAACAAGCTTATTGAACGTTTTTGATTTTTTATATTTTTCCCCTAACAGATTTGTTTGTTTTTAATTGAATTGTACAGGTTATAGTTCACATTAAAGGTGGGAACAGTTTTGAAATTATTTATTGTGGTCTCATTTTTTATATCACAAAAACCTGGCATTTTAATAGGGGTGTGCACACTTTTTATATCCACTGTAGATATATATATATATATATATATATATACACACACACACACATACATATATATACATATATATATATATATATATATATATATATATGTGTGTGTGTGTGTGTGTGTGTGTGTGTACCATGCTGTCCCCTATTTGTCAAGTAAAACTATGAATACCAAAGTAAAATGTTATAGAATATATATTATTCTAAAAATTGTGATTTTGATAGCTGATTTTATTTTACAAATGAAGAATTTGCAAAATCAAGGAACAAAAATGGATTGTGCATACTAAAGGAATGTGACAATAAAATAAAAGGTGAGATTTTTGAAGCAAAACTCAACAAAAGCTAAGCTCCTATAGGAAAAGTATAATACACAGACAGAATAAATATTAGAGAAATAAAGTAATGTGGCAAGAGAAAAAGAGAATTCCAATATTGGGAACAACTTCATGAGGGACAGAGAAGACTAGAATGGCAAGAAATTTGTGAAAGATTTTGAATAGCTAGGAGAGAAATTTAGGAATACATAGCAATATATGAATTTGTTAGAAGATACATGGGTGAAATAATCCCAAAGAGGGTATTGAAAATTTTATTTTAATTTGCGCTCTGCTTCTTTGCTATGTGCTGTGCTGGATCCAAAGTCTTCTTAAGACACACAGTCTTGCTGTGCTGTTTACTGCTGAATCAGAGACACAAAGCTTTGCATGACTCCATCTGTAGTCTGTTTAAAGCACCACGCCTTTCAAATTGCACACTGATAAAGAAACATATTTTGCAGCTATAAGCACAGTTACAAATAACTTAACAAACGACACATACTCTTTCTGTCAGATTGTAGCATATATTTACATAGTTTTCCTTCATTACAGATATGAATGATGATTTCTACAAAATACCTCTCTTTGACCCTCTCTCTCTGTCCCTCTCTCTACTACAGTTGTTATATAGAGTGCTAGTCACGCACATAGATTGTGTTATTTTCTCTTGGTATCTTTTTTGGCCTTCTGTGGGAAGTCACATAATGTCTGTTTTTAGACTTTTCTATTGTCCTGTCAGCAGTTCTGCTGATGTGAAAATGCACAAATGCATGCAATCACAATAACAGAAGTATGAAAGGAAACATCTGTTCTGTTCCTATTGAAAAAACATCACGTATTGCTCAGTTTAGAAATTTGTTGTGCAAACATGAGAAAATCATGTAATACTTGCTTTCCAATATTGCTTTGTTAGGCATTTTCTGATGCATTTTCTGTAACTATTTATCCAGCCTGGGAAGGTCTGAGCTCACATTTTAAACTCTGTAAACTATAGTTAACCTTTTAGCATTTTTCTTTAAATCATTTGTTAATACACTTACAGTTGTAAAACATTTAGAAATATAATAAGTATTTGTGATTTGCATAACTATACATTTATACTACATAAATAGACATTATTTTACAATTAGCTTACATGGATTTCAGTATTTTTTATTTATTTAACTATCCTGCCATTAATTTTACAAAAACTGGTTGACTAATACCATCTGTGATTTTATTTCTTTTTAAAATTCAGAACTTTAACTGTTTGGTGTGGTGTTACTATACAATTATAAAAAAATCATAAAAAACAAAAGAGATAATAGTTTAACTAAAATATGTTTATATTTACATTATTTATATTTGCTGTTGTCTGCCTGTTATTCTTGTGCATTGTAACAGATGTATTTTAGGTGAAAAGAAAATACATGCATGTCAGTCTCGTGACTTTAAATCTTTATTTAAGCATGTCAGTCTTGTGACGTTAAATCTTTACTCATTAACTATTTTTATTTAATTTTTATATATTAGAACTGTTTTGTTTACCTTTTGACTATGCTATGAGAAAGGCAGCCATATGCTCTACTTTACTGTAGTACTGATAAATATCTTGCTTTAATTGAATGGAAGTTTTAAACATTTGAGAATGATTTGTCCAGACATCAGATCCTACCATCCTACCATGTATATTTAATCATTTTCAAAACACAAACATATTATATTTCTTTTGTACAAATCAGCTGTAGTTTCCTGTTCTTTTAAGCTCAGCTGTTTTATGGAGGAAATCAGTCTCTGTCAGTTTAGCTAATTTATTTTCTTTATGCTGCAACTGCTGTTCAAGAGTTTTCTGTAATGTCGCATGGTCTTTCTGATATTTTTTAGTAACCTGTTCTGCTGAATCTAAAACTCCTATGCACTTTTGAAAAGATGTATGTATAACTTGTCTAAGCTTCCTGAATTAATTGTGTCTGCCTTTTAGAAGTTTATTACATTCTTTTGTAACAAAATGTACTAGAGTTTCTATCAGTAACTGATTTGACTGTTATTGCAATTCTGAAATAAACCTTTTACATCTGGTGACAGAACATAACTAACATTTGAATATAATGCTAACATATTATCTTTTCTTGGTTCTTTACCATTAAAATTTTTGTCTGTACAGTCTAACCTTTGAATAGTGGCATGCACTGTAATTGTATGACATTGTACGCACAAAAAACATTTTTATACCACACATGATTTTGTTTCAGATACCAGCCAAATATTGCAATCCATTTGCATAATACTTTGCTATTAACTTGCCCTAATAAGGTTTTACATTTGCTAATATGCTGCATAACTAACATTTCATTCTGTTATTATTATTATTACCTCTATGGCATTCATACTGTATGTAACACAGAAAAATGGTCTTATCAGTCAACAGAGAGGCAGATGGCCAGGCTGCTTTACTGTAGATGGTTGAAAAGTCTCTGTAGTCACTTGTGAAGTTGGTACAGCAAAACTGGCAGTTTCAGTCTTACATCTTTGTATTGTACCTTTTTTGGAGAATTTATGGCACTGCTCACCTTCCTGCACTGCAGTCTCACTCCGGATTTAGATGTCTAATAAACTGTATTATTGCTGCAAACTGTAGAAAACTGTAGAAATCTGAATTACTTCACATAAGCGTTAGTTACTGTGCTTTTACAGGAGTGACCTTATACAAGGCATTACCTACTCACTCTCCCTGTTTTTGGATACAGGCTAGGAATGTTCGTTAGGGTCACCATTGAAAAATGTATTTTAATTTGCGCACTGCTTCTTTGCTGTGTGCTGTGCTAGATCCAAAGTCTTCTTAAGACACACAGTCTTGCTGTGCTGTTTACTGCTGAATCAGAGACAAAGAGCTTTGCAATACTCCATCTGTAGTCTGTTTAAAGCACCGAACCTTTCAAATTGCACACTGATAAAGAAATATATTTTGCAGCTATAACACAGTTACAGATAACTTATTTTTATAACAAACGACAAATACTCTTTCTGTCAGGTTGTAGCATATATTTACAAAGTTTTCCTTCATTACAGATATGAATGATGACTTCCACAAAATACCTCTCTCTGTCCCTCTCTCTCTGTCCCCCTCTCTACTACAGTTGTTATATAGAGTGCTAGTCACGCACTTAGATTTTGTTATTTCCTCTTGGTATCTTTTTTGGCCTTCTGTGGGAAGTCACATAATGCCTGTTTTTAGACTTTTCTATTGTCCTGTCAGCAGTTCTGCTGATGTGAAAATGCACAAATGCACACAATCAGAATAACAGAAGTATGAAAGGAAACATCTGTTCTGTTCCTATTGAAAAAACATCACATATTGCTCAGTTTAGAAATGTGTTCTGCAAACATGAGAAAATCATGTAATACTTGCTTTCCAATATTGCTTTGTTAGGCATTTTCTGATGCTGTGAAGAGAAGCCTGTCTGTTATACATATAGTATGAATGCCCATTTTACATTGCTAAATGCTATACATATATTCAAGCAAATTTTTTATTCTTTGCTTTATCTTTCAGCATATTTACAACAGAATTAATTTCAGCCTTATATTCATAATCTGTAACAGGTATCGTAACTGTATTTAGTTAATATAGATGCTTCAAACTGGTAAACAAGGGAATAATAGAAGGTATATAGGTTGCTGATACAGGACAGATGGAAACAGAGATGGAAAAGTGATGGAGCTAAAGAGGAAGCTGGCAAAGGGAGATAGGGGAGATACTGCAACAAACATTGAAGGAAATCTGTTAAGCCCCTTGATCTGCCACTAAATCCTGTAGATTCTAAACATTTGCAGGGAATTATCTACATAAATACTTTTATGCCCTGGAGAAATTATATAAAATATTCCATGAGGTACAAGACTCTTGCTGGCAATACAATGGACTAGATTCATATCTTTTGGAATAGTTAAATACTGGGCTTCTTTAAAGATGAATTAAATAAACTATTACAGAAAATAATGGGACAGGAAAGGCAATTAACAGAAAGGGAGCTTTGTTTAAGCTGGATAGATGAAAGAGAGATGGGAGGAGAGTTAAACACAATAACTACAATGTCACTGTGAGCAGCTAAGAAGGGAATTACAAAACAGTGGAAAACAATACATCCGTCAGTATTAAAGGTGGTGATAAATATAATGACAGAACTGAAACAGGGGGAGCTAGCAGAGGGGAATAGAAAGACAGACAAATTTCATAAAAGAAAGTGGGACTTCTGGGATAGAGTAGACATAAGAGAATAGAAGGGAAAAAAGGAGTGCAGCACTTACTAAAGAGGCAAGCAGATGAAAAAAATTGTGATAAACTGATAGCCAGACTTGAAAGAAATACACAGCACTAAGAGGTGAGAAAAGCATGGCATGAAATTTAGACATGGATTGTATAAAGTGATGTGGAATAAATTGTAACTCAGCTCTGGGTAAAACCTAGTTAAGGGAAAGGGTGGGGATTGATGGGAAGAAGAGATAAGAAAGGGCTTACTGCCAGGAATGAGGAAAGTGTACCATGTATGAGGTTTGTACAAATAAATTGTAATGTGTTCAGACTTGAAAACAAAATTCTGATGGGGGAGAAGAGCAAAGAAGCAGACACTTCATTTAATAAAAATACAAAGATTATAGTCTTTAGCAATTAGATATGAAGTCTGTATATGGAACTCAGGCTTTCTTAATCCTTTGTACCGTCTGAAAAAAATAGACCCAGAAGAATATATTTAATTGAAAAGAAGTTGAGATGTTTTACATCTGGAGATGAAATCTATGTGTGGAATTATGTTTATCTTTTATATTTAATATTTAAATATTTAAAAATACATGCTTTGCAAAATTAAAACAGTGATATATGAGCAGGAACACTGGCCAGTTAACTAAAATACATAATTAATAATGAATATGGCACTGAAGCCGTAAGACATATACTAACACACAAAAGTGAGTTCACTGTGGTAACAACAAATATTGTTGCTAGATTGATTGATGCCAGATCTTGTTTTGAAAAATAATACTTTTATGTGTGAAGACAATATTTATTTGCAGCAATGCCATGGGCACCCCATGCACAAATGTGTATGCAAACGTAGTCTTAAGTAAATGGGAAGGTGATAAAGTTATTTGTTTCAATGAGTTTACTCAACATTTAGTCTTCTATCATTGTTTTGTTGATGACATATTTATTATATGGGAGGGCTCAAGAAGTGAGCTGGATCTATCTGTGGAATATTTAAATAATACCACCATTTTTTTATGTTTTACTATGTCATGTTCTGATATGACCATTGACTTTTTAGATATACATTTACAAATTGACATCAATGGTACCTTGGATAGCTGTCTCTTTCATTAAGAAACATTTGAAGAATAATTTGTTAACCAGAGACAGTATGTATCCCAGACACAAGTATACCAATATAGTGAAAGGACAATTCATGAGAGCCTCCAGACTATGCACTTCAGATGCTAGATTTAAGACCAGCGTAGAAGACATGACTCTGAACTTTAAAAAGGGGCTACGGCAGAAGTTTGCTAGACAGAAATAAGAAATGTGTTTATGAAGGCAGGGATAGTGCCTATAAACCCTATCTAACACAAGAATCTTCTATCATGAATCAAGAAAAACATAAACATACTGCATGTAAATTAAGATTTCGTATGAACTGTACCAATGATATATGTTCTATTTGTGATATTATACGAAGGAATTGGATGTTTTTAACAGTAGACAATAAAACTATATCTTATGTTGGTGAATCTCCCAGTTTCTTCTATAGAAATGCTTTAAATTTGAAGAGACAGTTATGTAAGGGGACTTATAGAGCTAAACGAAAGTCCAATACTCTGTCTGTGAGGGTTGATGCATATGCTTGTCATACATGTCGTATATGTGAGTTAATTTCTAAGGAACATATTTTTAAACACCCTAGGTTAAATTTTATTTTTACACTAAATAGATATTATGATTATTGCAATGAACATGTCATTTATTGAGCTACCTATAATTGTTGCACACGTTTTTATGTGGGAAAAACTAATAAGAAGCTAAAAGATAGGGTTATGAAACATTTATATGACATTAGAAGAGGCAGTATTAAGAATGTGTTAGCTATACATATTTTAGAAAATTCAGGACATATATTTTCTTTTAGAGTCCTGCAAAATATGCATTTTAGCAGTAGGGGGGTGAAATTATAAGGTGTACAGAACTATGGATCTTAAAATTGCAAGTGGATAGATATCTGGGGTTAAATGACTCTGCCCCTTAAAAGCCTCCATTAGAGGGACTATTTTTGTTCTTTAACATGATTGGTTGTATATGTGTTTTTAACTTGTAGTTTGAATTGTGCTTTTAGATCTGATGAAGCGTTCATTTTAGAACGTGAACGCGCTTATCATTTATTAAATTAGATGCTTTTAGCTGTGGTGGTCCTGCTGTTTTTGTTGGTTTTTCTCTTTCAAAATACATAATTTGCTCTAAACCAGAAACCCAATACAAAATTGAGTCTTTAGGTGCTTTCTAAATGATTGCTTGAAAATGATGGCCTGTGTTTGGGGTAGTAGTGAATGCCAGGTTTTTGGTAGATGAAAAAATGTGTACCAGAGGACTCTATATGAATCCTGGAAATCAGTAACAGTCCTAGTTACAAAGAACAGAGCTGAAAGACAGGGTTTTAAGGTATCAGAGGCTTTGTTAATATTTTGAGCTATACAATGCATCATCAAAAAGATCTACTGTGGCTCTGTTGTAAGGTAAGCAAAGTTGTCAAGGCAAAAATAACTTTGTGCCTTGTGATAATTAGGGGCATCATGGTTTCTCTTTTTCTAGCTGTTGCACTTCACTACCTTCTGGATCTCAAACTGACCCTTTCATTCTCCCAGGATGAGAGGCCTAAATCCCATTCTTTTCCAACAGAATGAAAGTTGGGAGCTGTGACTAGTATCATCATACTAAAAAAACACTAGGAACTCCTCCGAGTAAAATGTTTGTTAAAAGACGTAAATTAGTTAAATGCTTTCATTCTCATTTACTTGGAACTTCAACAGAACTATCACATTTAGGATGGCACACTTGTTATATAACATTTGAAAAAAGTCACATGATATAATTTATCCAATTAAAAATATATAACTTGAAAACAACTGATAATTGAAATATTTTAAATAACAATATTAATGGTCTCATTGAGACCTGGTATTCTGTCAGTTGCCAGCAATGACTGACACATAGTTCTTTAATTTCAAGTAAGTTGTTTCAATATCACCTCTAAAATGAATAACTAACTGATCTACAATAAAAAGAAACATTTTAAAAATGATATATTTCATGCTGTGTTTATCCAAATCATTTGTAGTATTAATTTTTTAATAACATAACTGTGCTTACAAATACAATGTAACACAGTCCTAATAACTTTACCTACATAAAATCACTGCATGCAGAACATTTAGCTTCATTGATTATACCAAAAACTCATGCAAGTATAATGTTTGCATGCATCAAATATTTTATTGATATGTCGTAAATATAGAACTTGGTCCACAACTGATGATCTTACACTGCTTATGGTGCCCACATAGGTACGTGTCCTTTGGTTTCTTATATACAGGGACTGGGCCAATGTTATAATTTCTAAAAAACATAATTTTAAAGTATTATGTTTCTTATTAATAAACACCAGCTTACCTCCTAATGATCTGCTTAAATCCATTTCCCTTTTTATAAAGTTTCAACTACTATGAATAATATTTTTATATGTAAATTATCCACGGGTATACAGATAGCCTTGCTATTTTGCAATTATAATATATGTTTTATTATTCTTATTCACAGCCAACCCTTTATGAAGATAGCAGAGTGTTTTAAATCCCTATTATCTATAATGTCTTCAGCTTGATTATCTAAATAATCTTTTAGATAATGTCTATTTATAAATAAATAAGTTAACAAATACATCTCTGAAAGAAAATCATACAAATTACTACTCATTCTAGAGGCTCTAATATAATGGCCTCTCATCACTTTCATTGTCACTTTAACACAATGTAACCTCTAAAATGTATATTATTACTGACAAATGTAGCTTTTCTAAACACTTTAATTAGTGTGTAGATTCACTGAAATTTCAAAATCTAAAAAAATTAATTGTCTGGGTTATATTACTCTTCAAATTTTAAGAACATTGTCCTATTATTTATTTATTCTAAAAATGTAAAATACTGCATCATCAGATATAATTCCAGATAAAAATCAAATAATCTATATAATGTTTATAAGAAAAAATAATATTAAATAAAGTTCTCTTACTTAAAATTTCCATTTCCCTCCATGCTATAACTATGTTGGTGAACACTGGGACTGCTACAGTCCCCATGGCTACCCCAGTAATTTGCTGATGCAATTTCATACTAAAACAAAAAAATATTGGATAACAGAATGTCAGATACTAAGCAGATCACATTCACTTGTGTGTTCAAAAAATGAGTATATTTACATAAAAAATAATTTCACATCTTCTATATTTATATATTGTGGTATGTAGGTACATAATATTTTTCATCAAGTACAATCATCCATACTTCAGAATCCTGAAACTCATAACTTTTGAATTTAATCAATAAATCCCATGAATCTTTAACATAGGATTTCATCTTCTGTACAGTATCGTTCAAAAAGCTAACAACACAATAAGTTCATAGGTAGGTACTAGGCTATCGGCCCAAGGGCCTAAGTAAGTCTAGCCAACAAGGTTCCCTGGTTTACACCACCCAAGAAAGTTATTTTCCTGTGTCCTTGTCGAGCAGAGCCACAGACGAGATCCCCTGGCTGTATTTCCTATTTCCCATCCATTAATCAAGATTTTTCTTGAAGAGTGCTAATGAGAAACTTTGCTTGACATAGATGGGTAGCTTGTTCCAGAGTATGGGAAGTCTCTGGGACAGGAATCTATCCCTCCAGCATGTCATGTTTATTGTGGTGACAAGGTTTAGGTCCCTAGAGCGTGTAGCTCGGAAGGATTGGGATTTCTTTAGGTGTAGCATGTCCAACAGCTCTGGGTTTTATACAGCTTTATATGTTAGGCAAAGATCACCTTGGAGTAGGAGACATATGCTATGGAGTAAAGCTTGAGTATTTTGAGATGGTCAATGTAGGGCATCTGTCTGAGGCCAGTAATCCTCTTTGTGAGGTACTTCTGTGGCCTTTCCAGCTGCTGCAAATGTCTTGTGAGGTACATTCCAAAAGAAGCATTGCACTCTATAATGGGTCTAATGAGTGTCGAGTAGAGGGGAATAATGACCTCTTTTTTCCTGGATGAGAACCCTTTTGTGATGAGGTGTGCCACAGAAGGATTTCCTGACTACTGTGGCAATGTGATTATCAAAGGAGAGAATACTGTCCACCTGGGTCCCAAGGTCTCTTATCGCACAGTCAGCATTAAGTAGATTGCCGCCTATGTGGTAGTTTATGGGTACAGAGTTTTTACCAAAGGGGATGACAATGCACTTTTTGTCATTGAGCTTGAGGCCATGGCTCTGACACCAGGCATCTGTCTCAGTGAGCCCCTTCTGTAGGATGTCCACATCATTTTAGGACTCAACTATGGCTCCTAGTTTGCAGTCATCTGCAAACTTCATTAGCCAAAGGCCTTCTATGTTAGCCTGTACTTCAGAGAAGTGGATACCAAACAGGAGAGGACCCAGGACTGAACCCTGTGGTACTCCACTTGTCACTGGTCTGAAGTCTGATTTGGAGTCTGCTACTTTCACAGTGTGGGTTCTTTCAGTAAGCCAGTTGGCAACCCATCTTGTGACATAGGGATTTATACCTAGTTTAGTGAGTTTATCTATAATTCCAGAGTGGGGGGTGGTGTCAAACGCCTTGGCGAGATCTAGATAGGCTGTGTGAACCACCTTACCCTCATCTATGGCTTTGGTGACTACTTCAAAGAAGTCTACCAGGTTTAGGAGACATGATCTGCCTTTTACAAACCCAAACTGTGTGGGGTCCAGGGTTTGGAGCTCTCCAATGTCTTTGTTTGTGAGTTCCATGACGATACGTTCCATGGCCTTGCAGACGAGGCTTGTCAGGCTAATGGGGCGGTAGTTCTTGGGGTGTGTTGTGGCCCCCCCCTTTGTGGAGTGGGATAACTGTCGTGGTGCGCCATTCAATGGGCACAAAGCTTGAGGCTATGATTGAACGTGGTACTTATGTAGGGTGTCAGTTCATTCTGTAGTTCATGTAGAAGGCAGCCTGGGATGTTGTCAGGTCCCATGGATGCTGTGTTCTTGGCTTTGGAGAGTGAAGTTTTTACCTGTGCAGCTGTGATTACAGGAACTTTGCATTCTTCCGGTATAAAGATGGGCCCTTTAGGGGGTGGGGTGGGGGGGTAAAGTTAGCACTGAACCTATCTGCCAGGATGTTGGCAATATCAGTTGGTTCTGTATATTTAGTGTCATTGTGCTGTAACTCAGAGCAGATCTGAGTGTTGCCATTGAGATTTTTGACATAGCTATAGAATGCTTTGTGGTTGTCTTTAGAATCAGTGGCAATTTTGTTTTCATAACTAGCTTTGGAGGATTTTATGAGGGATCTCAGCTTCTTACTGAGGCTGACCAGGAGTTCCTCCAATCATGGGATTTTACTCTTTTTGCAACAGTTTCTTTCTTCTGTTGTAGAGTTTGTTTATGGCAGAAGACCACCAGATTGGCTTCCTTTTTTGGAGGATAGCATCTTGGTTCTGTTAGGGATAGCACGATCCATGCACTCGTGTAAGTGTTTATAAAGTGCATTTGTGTAGGATTCAGCAGTCGTACCTCTATTGTCCATCTGCATGGGTGTCATGAAGTTTGCCACTTCTGTCTTAAGAAGCGTGAAGTTGGCTTTGGGGAAATTTTTTACGGTTGTTTTCCTAATGGGGGGTGGGAGCGGGATGTGGATGTCTAGGGTGATTAGCTTGTGGTCAGATCTGACCAACGAGGAGCTGACCTCTGGTGTGGAACACTGGTCACCCATGTTGGTGATGACCAGGTCTAGGATATTGCTGCCTCTGGTGGGGGTGTGGATAAGTTGATCCAAAGCATTGGAATTGATGATTTCCAGAAAACGTTGAGCAAAAGAGTTGGTACATGAGTAGTTTTCCCAGTTAATGGTAGGGTAGTTGAAATCACCCATTATTAGAGTGTTGGGTTGTACCTTAATATTTTCCAGTGTATCAAGAAAAGAGGAGTGGGAATCCTGGGGCATGGTGGGGGGTCTGTAGCAAGCTACAATCTGGATTGCGGCTTTGCCCAGAGTTAGTTGAACTTGGATAATCTCGGATGCATTATGCTGAGCAATTAGCTTGGAGGTGTGGATATCCTTAATGAATGTGGACACGCCTCCACCTTTAGTGTTTCGGTCCGGGTTTGGTGGCCGAAAGGTGTGGTATGAATTATAGCCTGGTAATGCAGGGGTGCTCTCTGGAGCTTTGAACCAGGTCTCTGTCACTGCACAGATGTCAATGTTCTCCATTTTTATTATTTGTAATCTGTCTTCAAATCTCAAGAACATTTTATTCCAGCTTGCTATTAGCATTTTTATCTTATTAATTATGCTGTTATAATTTATGTCTAATGTAGATTCCAAATTATCACATAGTGTTATTCCTAAATATTTTATTTTGGGGACTTGTTTACCTATTACACAATTTTTTGTTGAAGTAAATTCGCTCTTTTTATTCAAATGCATATAATTAGATTTTCCCTTATTAAATCTAAGGCTGGATATATGATAAAACCTTTCCACTATTACATCTAGTTTTTGTACTGATTTCTCCGAAACAGATAATGTGAGAAAAACATCAGCAAATAACATTATTTTTGAATTAAGTTGACCATATACATCTATGTCTGATATATTAGAATTATGGTGTATTAATGAGGCAAATAATTCAATTCTTAAGGCAAACAGAATGGGTAACATCGAACATCCCTGCTTTGTACCTTTGGTTATTTCAATAGCATTCGAGGTGAATGGCCCACGTTTTACATAAGCCAGATTATTTTTATAAATATTCTTTATTAGCATAATAAAATTAGAAGGAAATTCAAATAATTCCAAAACCTTAAAAGAATGTCCCAGCTAAATGAATCAAAGGCTTTTTCTATATCCAAAGCTACTATTAGAGCTTCCCGGTTGTTTCTGTTTAAGAAATCTATAAATGTTAGTATTCTTTGTATATTGTCATGTGTGTGCCTTTTATAAATTAATCCTGTTTGATCCTCATTTATTGTGTATCAATGACTTTTTAATTCTACTAATATTGACATGAAGATTTTATAATCGTTAAGTAGAGAAATTGGCCTATAAGATTTACAATGTAAAGGGTCTTTATTTTCTTTTATAATGGGCATAATTAAGGAGTATCTCCATGAAACTGGAGTTGTGTTTTGTGTTAGAAATTCATTTAAAGTTCTGTGAAACAATGATATTACTGAAGATGGAAATATCTTATACAGTTCATTAATTACTCCATCAATTCCCGGTGTTTTATTACTTTTACTTTCCTTATTTTTTGGGTAATTTATTTTAGGGATATTTGTTTTTGGATGTCTAACTTTAACTTTTCTGGAATTGCCTTTACCTTTACTAAATTCAGGTCTAAGTTTGATGTATTAGAAATGATGTCTAAATGCATCTAGTATATCATTTATATCCGAAACCTTTTTGTTTGTTTTTTTCCCTTCATATATAATACTTGTAATATTATTTTCAATCAAATGTTTCTTTAATCTTATTGCTAAATTATGCATATGTTTGGGTGATGCTGCATAGAAACTAAGTTTTAACCTTTCTATAGCTATATTAGTTTTGTGAGTTAGAATTTCATTATATCTTTTGTTTAAGTCTTCAATTGCTTTGTTATGATTATTTTGTGTGTAAGTAGATGGATTAATAGTGAGATCTGTGATTTATTTTTGAATGTTACATAATTCTGATTCCTACTCTTTTAGTTTGTTTTTATACCATGAAATAATTTTTCCATTTAGATAGGCTTTCAAGGTATCCCAAAGATTAATTATATTTGTTTCAGTAGTGTAGTTTATGTCTAAAAATAGTTGTACTTCTGAATCTAACCAAGGTTTAAATTGTGTTAATTTTGTAATGTAAGCTGGAATTCTTGACATAAAGATTAACTTCTTTTAATCTCTATGTATTTTGAGAATTAATGAGCTATGGTCTGAAAATGAACAAGGAATTATGGCGAATTTTGTTATTTTTGAATTTAGTTCTTGAGATATAAAGATTTTATTAGTTCCTGTATGTGTCCCAAATCTGTGATCTTGGTGTGAAAATAATAATGAATTGTTCTCCTTATAACTATATGTATCAATTAGATTTAAGCTTTCTTCCCATTTCTTAAGTAACTTCCCTATAGAACTTACATGCAAATTCCTTTTGCTTGTGGTCTCTGATTTATCTAATATTCAATTGAAGTCACCTTCCAAAATCAAGGTTCCTTTATATACTCTAGTAATTACATCCATGTGGTTTCTAATTGTCCCATCCCCAATACCTGGGGACCAATATATATTTACTAATGTCCAGAGTCTATTATTGTATTTTACTATTACTATAGCTAGGAGTCCTTCTTTATCTTCATGTTTGTAAATGATTTGGGGCATAGTGACATTTTTTTCCATAAAATTAAAGTTCCCCAAGTCTTTTTCTTATATGAAGAGTGAGACAAGGTCGTGTATTCATTAGGGTTCCGTATATATAGGTATTTGTTTTGAAGTGAGTCTCTTTAAGAAATACTACTTGTACTTTATTAAATTCCATATATCTTAATGAATTAGATCTTTTCCTTGGATTGTTTAAACCATTAGTGTTTAAGGATAAAATAGTCAAGTCCATTCCCAGTAGTTAACTTTACATCATATTTGTTTTGTATTATATTTTTGTAATACCATACAATATGTATAATGTGTAACTACTACATTAATAATTCTCATTGTAGTCAATATATTAATTTTTGTCAAATAACTTAAATGATAATTTAGTTCAGGCCAATAAAAAAAAAGAAAAATGCCAAAATTAATTGCATAACAACAAGTATACAAATATTTTTGTAAACCCTCTAATGTACATGAAGTGAAATATACTTCCAATCTGCTAGAGGAGAAGAAATCTAACAGATTGACTAACATAACTTCCCACATACAAGAAGAAAGAAAAGAAAAAAACTAACCCCTTTCAAGCTCTAGTATACCTTTTCTCTTTTATCTTGGAGATTTAACAAAATTAGATAAAGAAAATGTAAAAACCAAACAAGTAGTTATTATTTTCATAATATAACAATTAATAATGAATTAACATAGTGTATGGAAATGAGTACTGATTTAGTAATACAATTTAAATTTAGATTAGATTAGACTTCTTTTTCAGAATATAACAATCCTATCATGCACTACTTAAACATTCATAAAGTAAAATCTCATTTATATCACAGTATGTGTTGCTTACCATTAGTTATCTTTAGACTGAGAGTAGTGTATATACATATTATTAGTCTCCACTATTATGATATGACCAATA
Organism: Protopterus annectens; assembly: GCF_019279795.1. Classification (NCBI taxonomy): domain Eukaryota; kingdom Metazoa; phylum Chordata; order Ceratodontiformes; family Protopteridae; genus Protopterus; species Protopterus annectens. The sequence continues at coordinate 367,201,073 of NC_056727.1, read as the reverse complement.
CACTGATAATTATCTCAGATAAAATACTCTCCTGCACACTAAAAATATATTATAACGGAGTGAAGTAGACTTAGAAATGTGCCAATGAGTGAAGTTAAATACAGACAAATCTATTCCGAACACTTGAATCATACTACAAAAACTGTGCAGCTCATAGAATGAACCCATGGTGTTGTGTTCACTAGAAATGATAATGTGGACATCTTTGAGTGAACAATACATATCATAACATTTAACCAGCAGAATATTGTTTCATAAAAACATTATAATGAGATTTAAACATATTTATACCCATTTCAAAACAGTATATAGATGTTAGATGAAACATATTAAATTCCTAGATTCACAGATTCATTGAACATTACAGGTATTGAAATGAATGCAGTTAAAGATGTGTTTTTAAACGAACAGTTTCTATTGTGAAACTATCGGTTAATTGTCTACAATTTTCAGGAATAGAAATCAAAACAATATTTAAAGAATGAAAGTTTCAATATGTGACTTGAATGACTATGCCTGAGTGGTCTAGCTAAAAGACAATTAAATTGAGAAGACCCATTCAAAGAAATCTCAACCATTAACAGTGCCTCTTATATAAGTGAATATGTAAATTCCTAAATATAGGAGAACTATCCTACAATATATAAATTCATCAATAGATCAGTTACTAATAAATTTTGGGTTAAAACATAAAAATTCTCTTAAATACCTCTCCCTTATATGATCTAGAAGAAAGTTTCTATTTTTTAAGTTTATCAGACAGGAAGGCTAAAATACCGGCCTTAGCACAACTGTCTTTAGATATAAAAGTAATTTGAGAACACAGCAGTATGTCTTTGTGCACACAAATAGATCAGTACAAACATCACCAATACTAGTAACAATCAGTGATGTACAATGCTGAGTATGAATTATTCCTGGGCAAAGAATACAGTAACAATCTCTCTATATATCATTCACATGCTTGCTATTAGGGACAAATAAAAGCATGACCAGATTCAGTTTATTTTATATCCACCCATAAGTGTAGTTGTAGCAAAATAAAAGGAAAAATGGAGAAGGACAACATTAGACCATAGTGACCACTCATTGATGATGAAACAGAAGCAATTTGCCCTGAGGAGTAGCCATGTGGGTGAGCAATTTATAAACTGCTTAATACTAGTGCATAATTATAATATCAATTCATAATATGAGAATATCATTTCAGAATATTGAGCAGAATGCAAATCAAGGCAGAGCATTACTGAAGCTGTTCTGCCACCCACAGTCCCTTAGAACCTTTACAGTGGAGTCTTTGTCAAAAACTGTGTCATGTAGCAAGATGCATGGGTAGGCAGACTCCCTTCCCTGTATTAAATTGTTAAATGTAGTGGCACTCTGAGAAAAGCAAAACCTATTAAGCTGGACAGTGATTTAAGAAATCTCTCTATCTCATATCTATTTAATTAGTGCTCTGCTTGAATCTCCCATCATAAAATGTTATTTGCAAATCTGCCTTATTTTTGCTTCTCAATGCAAAAGCAAAACTAAACCATAAAAGCATTTTCCCAGGAACCAGCTACTCTAAAGAAATCAAGATGGATTTTCAGGGTGAACTCATTATACCAAACATCACATCAAGAAACTGATGACATTATTATTTAAACAGTTGTCAATATTCAATGAAAATATCATCTGCATAATAGTCAGCTATACAGCTAATGTCTGCAGAATTAAAGGAAGTTTATGTTATAAAGCTCTGCCTTAACCAGATGTGTAGCATACACAATACCATTTAGCATTTGCGTTTCTTAGAAGCCAATGTCTGAAAATGTGTAAGTCAACCTATTCTCAGAAGAATGTGTGACATCTAAACTACTTTATTATATTAATTTATGTCTGATTTTGCTATAAATTTCCCTTACTGACTGTTTCCACCTTAAATCCTTCACAACAAACAAGGGAAGTACTGTTGTGAGGAAGGTGGAACGTAAAAGCGAATGTACGCTTTCACATGGCTTCCGGTCATTCATTCTCTATCTAAATTACAATAAACTCATCTCCCTTGGGTTTTTATGAATAGAAAAAAGAAAAAAGTTCTTCAGAAAGTCGGATAAATGGAATTAACCGCCCCACTACTTGCAACTATTTATGAAAGCGAATGTACGGACTAACTGACAGAGTTTCAATGGAATATTGTGCTTCTATCTAAAAGTACTGTGTTTTGACTACTCTCTTCTTTCCCCTTTTAATAGAGTGTGAAGAACTCGCAGTATTTACAAAGTGACATGTTCTAAATGAGATTATTTGATTCAAGAGTGTGCAAGATAATCTTATTAACGTTTTTTTGAAAGGGAAGCTCTAACTGATGTACGAGGTTGTTTCAAATGACAACATTGTCAAAACCCAGCAATGGAACTCTGTTTATAGTGACTCTGTTTCTTTCACATTTTAAAATATGGATATCTATGTTACTGTAAAATATGAAATTGAATTGTAGTGATGTCAGTAACCCACAAAAACTATAATTAGAAGTTTTCAATTCCTATCATACAACAATGAGGTGAACTAAATGTTCTACTAATAAAAGGGAGATGAGAAGAAAAAAAAAGCATTTGTTTAGATGTTGCCTCTGTTCATCCTTTATATATAACCAAATATATTGATGTGAAAGGTAACATTTGAACCTGGTTTTCCTCACTTATTATGAATGAAATTTAACTATATTTCTAGGTGTCACTCTAATTTATAAAAACATTTAACATTGTTAGGCACAACCAGTAGTCTTGTGATGAGTATTTTACAGAAAGTATAAGTTTAAGAAAAAGTATAAATGTCACAGAGTATTATAGACAATATAATAGATAAAATACATACATTTTAAGGTAAAGTCCAGAAGTCTATATCTTTGTTGAATCTTTGAGAGATTTGGAAGACTGCGTAGTTTTAGAATCAATTCTTTGTTTCTTTTTCCTTACATCAGACCAAGTGTTTTTCTCTGGGGATCTTTTCAAATTGGTTGATACAGCCCAATCTATTTCTTCAGAAACTGTGATGATATTATTCTTGGTGAAGGTAGAAGCTTCTTCAATGTTGTTAAAGGTTCTCAAGTCATTTGAATAGAAAATTCTGATTCTAGCAGGATATACCATTTGCGCTTTTATTTTATTTTGCTTGACAAGTTTCGCTAATGGCCAAGTTTTTTTCCTTATTTCCTAACACTTTTGCAGAATAGTCATTGTCAAATCTATGTCTAATCTGACTCTGTTTATATGTTATGGGAATTTTTCTCCAGGCTGATTTTAAAATGAGCTCTTTATCCAAGAAGGACAGAAACTTTACCACAATTGATCTTGGTGGTGCATTAGGTGAAGAGGGTATAGATTTTCCTATGGCTCTGTGAGCTCTCTCTATTCCATTTGATAATCCCTCTTTTAAATCAAGCACTTCAGGAAGCCAGGAATTCAAAAAGATGTTGGTCTTCTCCCTCAGTTTTTTCTGGAAGACCAAATATTCTTATATTAGTTCTCCTCTCCCTGTTCTCGAAATGATCCACTTTGTTAAGTAGCCAGTTATTTTGGTGTAGCAAGAATTCTGTCTGATTTTCCTCCTCTTTGAGTCTCCCATCTATGTCATTTAGTGATGACTCCATATCAAGTAATTTATTTTGTTGTTGCTGTAATATTTCTTTTAGTACATCTGTTTGCTTTTGGCAGTTTTCCTTGAGACTTTCCAAGTTATCAGTAAATCTATCCATTTTCAATGACAGTTCATGTAATGTGGAAGACAGCTGAATCTCCTTCTTCAGGGTAGTTTCTGAGTGAGAATTCTTTAAGTTGGCCATTACCATACAGTTGTGATGTTCTCCAATATATTTTGACAGGAAAAACTCACTAATATTTCTTGAAATTTGGTAGAGTTGCAAGTTCCTTAATATTTTTTTGCTATTTCTGGTTAATGAAAATATTTTTTCCCGCTTTGTAGTGCTGTTTTATGGAGCTCTAAAAAATGCTGCTTATCTATTTGCCATCGAGGCTCCACCCCCCCCCCCTAAATGCAGGGCTTTTTCAAGTGTAACTGAATGTACACTTGAAAAAGCCCAGCATTTGAGTCAGGGTGAAAGTGCTTGTGTGGATTTTTACAATAAATTATTTATACAGCTGTTTCCTGCTGCTGCCTTGACCATTTATTTTCTTACTAGTTTGGCTGTACTTGCTTTATTTTGCATATTTTTAATATTGGGTACAGGACTAGGTTGAAAGAATTAAATTTTTTTGAAAAGACATTACAAAATGATTAAACGACGGGCTTAATTCAAATAGGATATCCATTAGAATGACTTTACTTGCAGAAATAAACATTACTCCTTTTTGTAAAACTCTGTAATGCTCAGGGTTCAGCATTTCGTTGCTGATATTGAATATAGGACGGCCTTAATAGTATTGTCTCTGACCCCAACATCTGCTCCTTCCTCTGCCTCTCATAGTTTTGTTGTACAAAGGAGCATATCCCAGACATATTTGTGGGTTGTATTCTAACTCCTGGATCCCTATTTTTTTTTCTGATTTGGAACAGATACATTTTCATATTCTGCTGGTTATTCCTTCTGATCTTCTGGCCTTATTTATTTCCATATCCAAAAAAACTTCATTGTCTGCATCACAAGAAACAGAAATCTGACTGGTTTGTCAAGTGCATTCTTTTACTAGCAAGTGGATATACCAAAACTTTATGAGTTTCTTAGTTTTTTTAGCATTACAAGAGAGACCTAGTTATCATTTTTTATTAGAACTCATAGTCAGATCATTTTAATGTGACCTAAAGGCACAAAACCTAAAGGTATGAATAAGCTTATCATATCTATTAATTTCTTTTTCTAGACTACTTATATTATATGCATTATATTTTTACAAAACTTAAATTATTTCCAGATCAGCGTTATTAAATAGAGACACCAGTTCCATATAAACTGATTCTTGCACTATAATGCATACAGGGAATATAAAAACACCTAATCCCATAGGTAATTATATAACTCTTAAACACTGATCAAAATATGAATTATTATAAACAGAAATGTGTATCTCTTTCATAATTTCTCATATTCCTTGAACAGCTGTTCTAATTCCTCCTCATTACCTGGAGCAGAAGGAGTAGTTGACCCAACCTGAACAATAAAGAATGATTAATAGGAGCATGAAGTTTATGCAATAGAACCACTGCTAACCTTTTCTGGAGAATTTTCCCTTATGATTGTATTCTCACCATCTGTATCAGCATCAACCAGTTCGGGTGAAGTCTATATGATAATATTGTTTGCATTCAAACTGCTGCTAAAGTGGAAATTAAACTTCGGGCGTCATCCATGACCTGTGGCGGGGATGAGTTTTTGTTTTCTTTATGAAGTCCTAATGTGTCCTCCTGTATTATGTTACATGCTGCATGCATGCATTAGAAGCCTTATGCAGCAGTCCTTATTTGCAGTACCATGTGCTACTAGTGGCAGCCCATTTCAAGGTATTCACTCTGGGAAATCTAAGGCACACTCACCCCAGGATAGGCAAGGTGGCATTTCACTACACCATTCCAACCTCTCCATGTCAGTTCAGCTCAGATCATCCAGCACTTTATCCTTCTAAGCCATGTAGGTAACTGATCATCTTGTATCACATGTTTTTTAAGGAAAGTCACAGTCAAATATATTGTTTAATCACAGGTTGCTGTGTTCCTAACAGTCAGAGATCTGTGTGCTCTATGCTTTTGTGGGCAGACTCCATAGAGCAAAAAGAAATACATTTTAAATGCTTCCTCCTTGACCTTGTCTACAGCCGTGCTATCTAAAAACTTTTTCATATACTGAGTGCTTAATTGTGAGATACCCATCTCCTAAGTCATAATTTTGCCCTACGTGTGTGTAAGTATATCTTTTCTTTCTTAATCATATCAGTAGCTGAAGCTGCTTACTAATTGTTTATTGCAGTAATTATGAATACTTGCAGTTTTTGCATGAATATCATCAAAATGGTACAAGGTACATCTTCCAACACTGTGTCACCTGAGATCCAGCATGAAGATGAACAAAACTGCAACTAATACTTAATATCCAAATTCTATGACAAACTGAATATTGTTAGCAGATACTATCAAACTGCATATGCACAAAAAGCATAATTCCCATAAATATATACAAAACAAAACTCACACAGAAAAGTTGCAAGGTGTCAACAAAAAGCTTAAAACTTAATGAACAACTTTTTGCTGATAGCATGATTGTTATATTCAGAATGAAACTGAACATTGGGATTACATTTTGGAGATTTGATATCATTATCAAAGAAAAGCTGAATGATGAAATGCTCCTAAATCAAGTTTATCTGTAATATTTATAGTTTATGAAATAACAACAGCTATTTGATGGTATGGTTCAGAAAATTACTTTATAAAAAAACCTTTCAAAACACAGTAGTCATTAACCTTAAAGTGTTCAACATCAAGGGTCATAGTCTTTGGTGAGGGCAGAGTTAAGTAGTCAGAATTCAAGCTTAGGACTTATTTGCCCTCAAGAAGCCTGACTGGTGTATGCCTATATATTGGTATTTTCTACTGCTCAACATTTTTTGCCTGGCTCTGTGGTGTAGGGGACAGATTCTTCACTGCATATCAGGCAACCAGGGTTTGACTAGTTGCACCATTAAGAGAAGCCAGGCAGGGTCTATATCACCTTATCGAACGATGAAAAGAGAGAATGCACTTTCATTGATCCAAAAAGGTCGAAACCTCTAAAGAGCGAAGACATGGACCATCAATTTTTTTCCCAGGGAAAAAAAAATCGGTGGCCATCTTCAGGACTTTGCCATTTCCTCCACTATGGTGCGATCTCAGAGTTGGTATATTTAAGTAGGGGGTGTGTGGGGGGCACAGTCCCCAACATTTTGATGTTTGAACTTTGTTTGTTTTTTGCGCAGCAAGCGATTTTTTTCCCTGGGAAAAAAATCAATGTTCCATTTCTTCGCTCTTTAGGGGTTTTGACCTTGTTGGATCAATAAAAGAGTGTTCACTCTTATCATCGTTCGCTAAGGTAATATAGACCAGCCAGGCAGTGAGGGCCTGCTCGCCTCTCCCTGTGGGAGAGGGAAATATTGCAGACACTCAGGGGCACACTGGGTGGTATTAATTTCCTGGTGGAGACTAGAAAACTTACCACTCGTGCCTCCGGGGACTGGATAGGGATGCCTAAAGAGAAAACTCCTCCACTCCTTGCAGAAGTGAAGGAACATCCTTCATCATCATCACATTACATGTCCTTCTCTTACACCTTTTCAGATACATGTATTAGGGACTGGAGCAACTGAAAAATAATAAAACCTCGAACAACCCTGGATACCTTTCCGAATGATGGCCCTTCCCAGCCTATGCTCACCCCAGTGATGGGGAGAAAGTGTGCCCATAGACCAAAATACCTTTATTCCTGTAAATATGTCCAAAACAAAGCTCATTCCGATAATTTAAATGGCATCAACAAAAAGCTTAAAACTTAATGAAATACTTTCTTGCTGATAACATGAGTCTAAGACATGGCAGAAAAATAAGATATATTTATATTCAAAATGAAACTGAAAATAAGACGGTTATATTCACAACAAAACTGAAGATCTGGCTTACATTTTAGAGGTTTGAAATCAATATCAAGGAAAAGATGAATGCTGAAATCCCCACAAATATGCAGTTTTGTGTTTATTTCTATTAGGTTTCCTCCCAGATTCCAAAGACATGCAATATGTGGAATGGACACTCTAAATTGGCCATAGGTGTGTATGTGTGGTGTGGATGAACTACCCTGGCAGTGCTAGCCACCTGATGGTGTAAACCGTGACTCTAGATGATTGTCACTGTTGAACTTACACCCTGACTCCATGTGCAAAAATCGGAAAAAAGGGACTGTGGATGGATGGATGGATTAATCATTTATGAAATAATGCTGTCATCTGTTTGAGGCATGGTATAAAAAATTAGGCTGTATTAAAAAATCATAATACAACAGTCATTCTCCTTAAAGTTTTCAAAATCAAGGGTCTAGGGCAGACTAAGGTAGGCAGGATCAGGATTACATTTTGGAGTTTTGAAACCAATATGAAATGAAGGCTGAATGTTGAGTTTCCTCTAAATATGAAATTTTAAGTTTGTCTCTAATATCAGCTATGAAATATCTGTTGGAGGCGTGGTTTAGAAAATGACTTTATAAAAATGGTCAAGAACACAGTAGTCATGTTCTATAGAGTTTTCAACATCAGGAGTTGTAGTCTGCTCAGGGAAAAGTTAAAAAGGCAGGATTCAAGCTTATGACATATTGGCCTTCGAGAAGCTTGATTGCTGTAAGCCAATGTTGATATTTTCTGCTTCTCATTTACATACCAAAATTCTTTTGAAGTAAATAATGACTAATTAAAAATCTGACTTTGTAAACTCCAGTGACATACACAGGAATCTGACAAGTTATATAGATAGTTATCAGGATCAAGGGCACCACTGACCCCTATAACAGCACTTTATTCCAATGAAATGTCCATCTTCAACAAGCCTGGGATTATTTTAAATTTGTTGCATGTTGCTGGCCTTGTATTTATCATGGAAATCTAGCTGAATTAAAGTCTTCTGGGGTGCAACCATCAAAAGTTGGCAAAATCAGGGTTGGAGCTGCAGTCTGTTGCATTTCTCCAGTGAAAGTGACAAAGATAATATTTGAAGTAACCAAGTCTTAATGTCAGCACAGGAGCAAGTTGTGGATTCCTCTCATTTACCATTTACCTAGCAATCAGAGAACATTCCTACATGAGTTCACTGACGTCCTTGTAGATCCAGTTTTGTTGCCCTTAAATTGGTTAGTTCTTTGTGACTTCATTATTTAGGTCAATGATGCTTCTGTGACCATAATACAAACATGTCTTTCCATTTTTTAACATGATATATCAAAAAGTGACATTGGTATACACCGAGTGATAGAAAAGAAACCAAGCAATAACATTTTGATTATCATTTTCAGGTAGTATACACATATATTTTCTTTTTAACCATTTTCATTCATGCTGTTATATAAATTGCTCAAATCCTGCCTTTCCCTAAATGTAATACCTCCTCCTTATGAATATTATTTTTCATGGATTGAGCTCACAGATTCCATTTACTTCTATGTAATTTGCTCCTTCCCCCCTTTCTAAAGATCCAACCTCCAATTATTTTATTTTCTTTATACTATTCAATACATCAGTTACAGTTGGTTTATATTTTGATTTCCATTTTCTAGTAATTGCTTTTTTGGCAGTCATCTGCATTAAACTTAGTAAAGCCTTACTATTTCTAGGCAATTCAAATCCTACTTCCTAGCTTAAAAGAATCATTTTCTGAGTTACATTTATGTGCTCCTTCAACATTTCTGACAAAGTACTCTGGAAGGAATTTATAAAATCTGCCAACTTATCACATTTCAAAAACATGTTCCAGATAATAATCTCTTTCCCATCATAACTTGAGCATTTGATATCAAGATGAAGAAAATTTCTCTGAAGTATGCTTGAGTCTAAAAAGATATATGCAAACACAACCATCTAGACATTCATACTTAGTTGGGAGCCATACAGATATTCTCTCTCTCCTCCTCAGTAAATTGCTGTTCTAATCTGCCTTCACTCTCTCTTCTAACCTCTTCTGTTTTATTCCTATAGCTATCACGCAATATTTTATATGCCCTAATAATTATAATTTTAAGAGCAGTTTCTGATCTAGACTCAACTAAAAATCTCAACTAGACTTGGTCTTTTAATTTTGCTTATTCTCTTTTATGACTCCCTGATAAGGAACACAGTGCAAACTGGGCGCCATAGTGGAAAGTACATCGGATACAGATATCCTTCAGAGGGGTCTCACGGAAACTGATAGCTGGTGCCAGAGCCATGGCCTGAAGTTAAATGCCAAAAATGTATAGTCATACCCTTCAGGAAAAACAAGGTAACCCCAAGCTACCATATAGGTGGCAATCCATTAAGCACAGAAGAGGTTATCAGGGACCTGGGGACCCAGGTTGAAAGTGGCCTTTCTTTTGACACTCACATTGCTAAAGTGGTTAGAAAGACCTTCTACATTGCCCACCTGATCATGAAGGGATTCACATCCAGATCAAGTGAGGTCATTGTTCCCCTGTACTCTTCACGTATCAGACCAATGATCGAGTACAATGCCCCATTCGGGATGTATCTCACCCGACACCTGCAGCAATTGGAGAGACCCCAAAAGTTCCTCACCAAAAGGATAAAGGGACTCCAAAATCTGTCATATGCTGCCAGACTGAAGAAACTCCAGCTCTATTCAGTCGCATACCGCCTGCTCAGAGGTGACCTGTGCCTGACATACAAGGCCATGTCCAACCCGGAATTAATGGACATGCTCCACCTCAAAAATCCAAATCTACCAGATCCACTAGAGCAAGTGACTTAAACCTTAGCACGGATATAAATAGGACATGCTGGAGGGATAGATTTGTCACCCAGAGACTCCCTATGCTGTGGAATAAAATCCCGGTCCATGTGAGGCAGAGCACCTCGCTGGCTCTTTTCAAGAGAAATCTTGACCGGTGGATGGGAGATCGTAGGTTTACCCCGGGAATCATCTCTGTGTCACTGCTGGACAGAGGCACAACAAACTAATGGGCACAGTATTTTTTAACATAAGGGGTGGCGTAAGCCACAAAACTTTGGGCTAGGCTTATAAATGCCTTAGGGCAGATAGCCTAGTATAAACCTATGAACCTATGAACTGCAATCCAGACTTGTGCTAGGCCTCATTCCACTCTATTGCTTTTTGCTTCAGAATTTTTTGCATCCAGTACCTTGGCACCTTGCTAATTTTCTCCACTAAATTTCAATCCCCTCTTGCTTATTTTCTCTTCCCCTGCAGTAATCCCCATTGGTAAAATCAATTTCTCCATTCCCATGTTAGCTTGATTTTTACTGTAATTAAATGGGCAAGTACCAGCATAGCCAGACAGAGTTTTGTAAAGAATGATATGTCCTTTGAATATCAAACTGATTTATACATGATGCTTATGTTACAAATGCATTTGGACTGTATATCATTTGTATATCAAACTGATTTGTAACAATGCTTGTGCTGAAAATGTATTTGTGTGGTTTTCTTGTGTTAAAATGTATCCACAGTGCACCCTGCCAAAATGAAAAGAAATGTACATATATTACTGTAATTGAGTTAAATGTATATGTTTTAATAGAGGATAATGGAACAGCAATGGTTAACTAGCTATCTGCTTTAAGAAAAATAAGGGAAATGTAAATGAACTGTTAAACCATTAAAACCTCACCCCACAGTGCTGCATAGGGCTGTAGACACTAGGTCCGGGAAAAAGCCTATGTTCGTTAGCTCAGTAAAAAGAAGGGAAGCCCCAGGCACTGCCATAAACATTTAGATGTGTATTGTAGCTGTCTATACTAAATTCCTGTCTCATCTTCAAAGGTGAATACTGTGAGAACCTAGAGTCAGGTGACCAGATGAGGTCATTCGGCCAGTCCTCTTGGAAATTATATTTTAGATATTACAAAGAGAAATCTCAGAGTATTGAGTATTCTGTTTTGGGGAATCTGACTAGAAAGACCCTCATGCACAGCATCTTGCCTTGCAGTAGTAAGTAACTTAACTAGGGAATGGTAATTCTTTTAGATTAGTCAGGAACATAGTTAAGTTTAGTTTATTTATTGTTTTTCTTTATTTGTCTGAGTCTGTATGTAAATGTTCTTTTCAATATTTCCTGTGATTTGAACTCTGTTGTTTACTGTGACTATATTTTCAGTATTTTCATGTTCTTTTATTATTTATTATTAAATATATTTAAACTTTTATTGTGGCTGGTCCTTGTAGAAAGTACTTAAACTTTGACAGTGCTTATATTTATTTGGTGACACTGTGTGGGCCACTTCAGAAGGCCTAGCTGTCTTGGTCAACTACTATCATTTGTATTAGTATCAATATTGCACCATATAATTGGACACTCTGACTGGTGGCAGTGAATCTACCTTATAGTCTGGGCAAAGCTGGTATAGCAGGTAATCTGTGCCACCCTTTCCCAGGTGTGTGTGTGTGTGTGTGTGTGTGTGTGTGTGTGTGTGTGTGTGTGTGTATGAAAATTAAATCTTAACGAGTGTGTGTGTCAGCTACTTGGAGCAGGGACACAAAGCACTGGGTTCACAGAGAGCATGCTGGAGGACTTGGCTTGGACACTTGTCTGAGGACCTAACCCTACAGCTGTACCAGTGGAGATTCTTACTGGGGACCTGCAGGGAGACAGATATAGAGAAATCCAGACCCTGGGCTGAGTGTGTTCCGTGTGTGCTCTTAAGGGAAATTGTGCTTGATGCAGAAAGGTCTGCATCTGGATACTGAGTATATTAATTTGTATTTCAAGTGCACATCCCTCTCCAGTGTCAGTGGGGAGGATTCAGGCTCCTTGATTCCTGGCCCAGCATCACATATTGGTGGCAGTGGTGGCCATCACATATTGGTAGCTGTGGTGGGCATCACGTTTACAATAGTTACTGCTCACTTATAAATATAATTGCCTGTGTGGTTGTTGTCAGTCATTTGGATAAAATGAAAATGGAGATTAAAAGAAGGGTAGAAGTAAAAGAGAAACAGATACAGTTAAGAAGTAACATGAATAATTTAGAGGGGCTGACTCAGATTAAAGTATTGCAGAATAAGGGAAATCACAAATAAGAAGAAAAGAAAAGTAAGGGAGTATTTGGATATTATGTATGAGTTTAGAAAGACTACTACTAAGCAACTGCTTTTTGAAAACAACTCTACGGCGAAGTAACTTTTAGCACAATGACTTAGGCAACAGAAAATGGAAGGGGTTGTCACCAAAGTTTGGGAACCTATGACAAGAAAGAGAGATTTCAGAAATTTTATGAAAATTTGTATAAAGCAGAGGCATGTGAAAACCAAAAAAGAGCATAAATGGAAATATTTATAGAATCATAGACTATATGTAAATACTAGGCTAAATGCCCTTGTGGGCCATATTAAGCCTAGTTAATTTCTCTTTGTGTGCTTAAAATAACCTATCCCATCTGGTTATAGACTGGCCTAACCCATCACATGGTGGATAATTATATATTACCCCTAATTAGAATAACAGGGATCATACTATAGATAATTTGAGGGGATCCATGCATGAGATAAAGCATTTAGGAGCTGTCTCTGTCCATCAGTAACAAAGGAGTCAGTCCTAGGGTAAATTTTTTGGTTCCCATCCAGAGATCTAAATAGCACTTGAAAATGGAGAGGAATGAACTTTGTTTTAAGTGGATAGTGAGTCTGTTCCACAGCAGCAGTATCCTCTGTGAGATATACCTCTTCCTCTAAACTGTTCTGTTGATGTTGCAGAAGAGTTTAGATCCCTTGACTGAGTATTACTGATGCCATCTGACTGGCTGATGTGTATTAAATCCATCAGTAATGGGTTCATAGGTTCATAGGTAGATACTAGGCTATCAGCCCTAGGGCCTATACAAGCCCAGCCAAAAAGGTACCCTGGCTTTTGCAACCTAAGAAAAGTATTTTCCTGTGCCACTGTTGAGCAGAGCCACAGAAGTGATACCTGGGGTGAATTTCCAATTTCCCATCAATCATCAAGATTTTTCTTGAAGAGTGCTAACGAGGAGCTTTGTTTGATATAGATAGGTAGTTTATTCCAGAGTATGGGAAGTCTCTGGGACAGGAATCTATCCCTCTGTCATGTTCTGTTTATCGTGGTGACAAGGTTTAGGTCTCTAGAGCGTGTAGCTCAGAGGGATTGGGATTTCTTTAAGTGGGGCATGTCCAACAGCTCTGTGTTTGACATAGCTTTGTATGTTAGGCAGAGATCACCAATGAGTAGGCGATATGCGACAGAGTAAAGCTGGAGTTTTTTGAGACGGTCTGCATAGGACATCTGTTTGAGGCCGGTAATCCTCTTTGTGAGGTATTTCTGCAGCCTTTCCAGTTGATGTCTTGTGAGGTATATACCAAAAGGGGCATTGTACTCTATAATGGGTCTAATGAGTGATGAGTAGAGGGGAACAAGGACCTCTTTTTTTCTGGATGAGAAACCTTTTGTGATGAGGTGTGCCATTGTAAAAGGATTTCCTGACTACTGTGGCAATGTGATTATCAAAGGAGAGATTACTGTCCACGTGTGTCCCAAGGTCTCTTATCACACTTTCAGTGTTAAGTATACTACCGCCTATGTTGTAGTTCATGGGTACAGTTTTTACCAAAGGGGATGACAATGCACTTTTTGGCATTGAGTTTGAGGCCACGGCTTTGACACCAGGCATCTGTCTCAGTGAGGCCCTTATGTAGGATGTCCACATCGTTAGGAGTTTTGATTATGGCTCCTAGTTTGCAGTCATCTGCGAACTTCATTAGCCAAAGACCTTCTGTGTTAGCCTGTACTTCAGAGAAGTAGATACCAAACAGGAGGGGACCCAGGACTGAACCCTGTGGTACTCCACTTGTCACTGGTCTGAAGTCGGATTTGGAGTCTGCTACTTTCACAGTGTGGGTTCTGTCAGTGAGCCAGTTGGCAACCCATCTTGTGACATAGGGATTTATACCTAGTTTAGTGAGTTTATCTATAATTCCAGAGTGGGGTATAGTGTCAAAAGCTTTGGCAAGATCTAGATAGGCTGTGTGAACCACCTTACCTTCATCTATGACTCTGGTGACTGCTTCAGCGACGTCTATCAGGTTTAGGAGACATGATCTGCCTTTTACAAACCTGAACTGGGTGGGGTCCAGAGTTTGGAGATTACCAATGTCTTTGTTTATAAGTTCCATGATGATACGCTCCATGGCCTTGCAGACCAGACTCATCAGGCTAATGGGGCAGTAGTTCCCGGGTTCCGTGATGGCTCCCGGTTTGTGGAGTGGGATAACCATGTGCCATTCAGTGGGCACAAAGCCTGAGGTGAGGCTATGATTGAACATGGTACTTGGGGTGCCAGTTCGTTCTGTAGTACGTGTAGAATGCAGCCTGGGATGTTGTCTGGTCCCATGGATGCTGTGTTCTTCACTTTGGAGAGTGTGGTTTTTACCTGTGCAACAGTGATTACAGGAACTTTGCATTCTTCCAGTATACAGATGGGCCCTTTAGGGGGTGAGATGGGTGTAAAGTTAGCACTGAACTTATCTGCCAGGATGTTGGCAATATCAGTTGGGTCTGTATATTTAGTGCCACTGTGCTGTAAATCAGAGCAGATCTGAGTGTTGCCATTGAGATTCTTGACATAGCTATAGAATGCTTTGTGGTTGTCTTTAGAATCAGTGGCAATTTTGTTTTGTAACTAGCTATGGAGGATTTTATAAGGGATCGCAGCTTCTTACTGAGGCTGACCAGGGAGCTCCTCCACTCATGGGATTTTACTCTCTTTTGCAACAGTTTCTTCCTTCTGTTGTACAGTTTGTTTATGGCAGGGGGCCACCAGTTTGGCTTCCTTTTTTTGGAGGATAGCTTCTTGGTTCTGTTTGGGATAGCACGATCCATGCACTCATGTAAGTGCTTATAAAGTGCAATTGTGTAGGATTCAGTAGTCATAACTGTATTGTCCATCTGCATGGGTGTCATGAAGTTCACCACTTCTGTCTTAAGAAGCATGAAGTTGGCTTTGCAGAAATTTTTTACCATGGTTTCCTTAATGAGGGGTGGGGGCAGGATGTGGATATCTAGGATGATTAGCTTATGGTAGGATTGAACCAATGAGGCGTTGACTTCAGGTATGGAACACCGGTCACTCATGTTGGAGTTTATGAATTCCAGAAACCATTGAGTGAAGGAGTTGTTACATGAGTAGTTTTCCCACTTAATGGTGGGGTAGTTGAAATCACCCATTATCAGGGTGTTTGGTTGAACCCTAATATTTTCCAGTACATCAAGAAAAGAGGAGTGGAAGGGTCAGAAGATACCTTGTATGCCAGACAGGTCACCTCTTAGCAGTCTATAGGATACCAAGTATAATGACAGGGCTTTGAATTGGTGCATGTAGGACATGTTTAGTCCTTGTATCCTATTAGTAAGGTATATCTGTGTGAGTGCCAGTTGTTGCATTTGTCTTGACAAATACATATCAAAGGAATCATTATATTTTATAATAATTATATTAGTTATTTTTGGAAGACTTAATAATGCCAGTGATAGAGGGGAATTTGGCTCAACAGCTGGTGGTTAAGATAGAAGGAGATGAGAGATGAGCTTCATATAGATCCATTTCAATTTTAAACTGTGATTATAAAGTGTTATGTCTATACATACTAAAATAATGGCAAAGGTGTTCCCATAATTGATAGATATGGATTTTTGGACAGGAGGCAAAATAATAAAACAATAATAATCCAGAAGGAAGCAGAAAGTAAGAAAATATCACTATTGTTGGCGGGTCTTGAAGCAGAAGAAGAATTCAACAGAGCTAGCTGGGATTTTATGAGCAGGGCAAAGGAAACATTTGCATTCCTGATACAATTATAAAGTTAAACAGGATATTTGAATTATCAAAGGAAAGAATTAAAGTGTGTGTGTATGGGAGGTCCTCAACAATAAGGTATGTTTGAAGACAGGAACCAGGCAGAGGTGTCCTCCTTACCCTTTGTTATTTGCTTTATATTTAGAGCCAGTGGCAAAGAACGTAAGGGGCTCAGAAATTCAAGGATATAATTGGCATGGCAATCAAGAAAAGTTAACCTTATTTGCAGACAAAATTATTTTGTACTTGAGAAATCCCAACATTGAAATGTTGGTGTTGTGGAATATTTTGAGACAGTTTCAAGTCTTTTCAGGATATAAAATAAATGAATATAAAACAAAAGCTATAGCCATAAATTATGTACCCACACACAAACTGATTCATCAATACTCATGAACTATTTAGAAGTGTGGATTAACACAGCTTCTGTTATGGCAGTTAAAGGTATGTGAGAAGAGCCTAAACAAAAGATAATACAAAAACAGGAAACAGGAAGCTCTCAGTTATGGATATAGACAGTAAGATATAAGCAGTGGAAATGTATTAAGTCCCTTTAATTGTTTATACAGGTTAGGTATATTTTATCAACCAGTAAAGATGTTGAGAACAAAAATTAATAAAGAGTTGAAGGAATTTATCTTGGGTGGAAGAGCAGAGTTAAGTGGGGCAAAAGAACAAACTGGTTTAGGATTACCTGATGTGAAGGGACATTTTAGAGGTACACAGTTAAAGCTCATATACATACCACAAGCAGAATATTTCAATTCAAAGGGGAAAGGGATAATGATGAATTTGGAGGTGAAGAAATAAGGAGAAAGTGAGATTTGGGATGAAGATCCTTAAGGAAAACAATAATGACTATACAGAATATTATATTCATAAAGTTGTAAAAAGTATTTTAAGAACAAAGCCAACATGGAAATGGGGAAAAGAGATTTTGCTAAGAGGGTTTACTTCAAGTAGGGGTACAGAAATTAGGTGGGGTTACAATTTACTGGGAGATAACTGGCAAAGGAATCAAGGGATTGAGAACAAATAACTGTATATGGAAAGGAAACAGATTTGGATGAGGCCAAGAAGTTTGGACTGCAGGTTAGAGAATACCTTCCCTAACAGGGACTAATATCAGAGTATAGGCAAAGATAAAGGAATAGGGGAGTCCTAAGTGAAAGACTTACTCTAGTAGTTTTTTGTCAAATCTAGAAAAGACGCTACTATTAAAAAGGGATAATTAGTAGGGCATTTAAAATACTGCATGATAACCATTTGAATCAATCAGATGTGATTAAAAGAGATTGGGAAGACTGAGTTTGGAAAAGCGATTTATATGGGAACAATGGGATTACATATGTATTGTTTCCAAGTATGCAAAGTCTAGAAGGTTTAGGATTTTTGCTTAGAAATGTCTGTACAGGTATTTTTATACCCAGAGCAGACATCAAAGATTTTTCCTCAGGCAAACAGCAAATGTTGGAGGTGTGGTGTGGAAGAAAGAAATAACTGGGAACAGGTCTTTTCTGAATACAATGATTTGGCAAACTTTCAAAATCCCCTTCAGAGTATTCTGTGAGGACTGTTTGGAGAGTAAATGGTTGTAACTAAGGAAATGATTATTTTGAGCTGGGACACATAACCTAAATTGCCTACACGTAGTAAGGCCTTATTAAGTGTATTTCTTTTCATGGCCAAAAAAGCAATTACTAGAAACTGGAAATCAATGTCTAAACAAACTGTAAAAGATATAAAAGAACTAGGGAAGAGGTATCTTTAGAAAAGGGAAGGTGCAGTCTACATAGAATTTGATGGAATTTGTGGAAACAATATATGCAGAATAATGTGTAAGAGGAAAAAGAGTGAGATTTAAGGGAAGGCAGGAACTTAGCATTTTATGTAATGTCAGACAGATCACAGTTTTGAAGAAGAAAACATATGTGATGTATAATGTATGTGTGCATATATCAAAAGTGGTAACTTAAAGGTGTTAATAAAGGTGTTTAAACAACCCACAGCAATAAATAAAAATCATATCCAATTTTTAATTTTCATTTTTGCTTTACTTTCAGTTTTTCCAAACACATTTCATGTACATTCATTTTAAGATGTTTCCAAAAATTTGTATTATTCATACATATCAGCAAACTATTCTGTACATTCTTCTATATTATATTTTTTGCATTCTTCTCTTCGAGCACTTTATATATTTCATATACTGCTTTTTACAGATAACCTATTCAACAATAACCTCCAAAAAATACTTGTTTCATACAAAATTTCAAATTTTTGCATCCTTTCATACATAGCTTGTTTAACATCTTCTTTTAATTCTTTCCATGGATATTTTAAATAAGAATTATTTATTATATTTTATACCAGTCACTTATCTTAATATTACATTTTCTATCTCTATTTTCCAAAATTTTAATTTATTCATATATTCTTATTTATTTATCTTTTCTTTTCTCTCTCTCTCTCTCTATTCCATATTGCCTTATATTTTGCATTCAGCATTTTTCCACCATATTTTACTTGGTTTCATGAACTTTTTAACTACCCAGAACAAATGCATAGATGCTAAGTCCAGAATAGGGTTCTTCAGATTTAAACCTTCGTGTTCTTTTCTATTATAAAGTATATCCCTTCTCACAGTATTTAATCTTATACCTCAGAACTGAAAATGTATCCATTATTTTTTCCCATATTACTTGTCCAAATAATGTTCTTTGCTGTGCCTCAGACTCACCAAACAGCCGAAAAATAAGTACAATGAAAGAAAAGGTGAGACTCCGCTGGATGTTCCACTGCTTTATTAAAATACACAAAAAGTTGTATCCAAAACTGGTGAGAAACTCCAACAAAATAAATATCCACTGACAAGCGCTTTCGGGTTAAAACCCTTCATCAGATCACATACTAAAAACACTTCCTGATATTTAAAATGCATGTCAACCAATGAGAGTTAGTAAAAAGCCCGCCTTTTCTGCAAGGCTGGTTTTAAAGGTACACAGTCATTTAAGCCCAGAGTTCTGTGAGCCATCAATTCCAAAATCCATTTGGACTCCATAGATTCAGTTAATAGTTTAACATCACCCCCCCTATTGTTCATGACAACATTAACCACTGCTTTGAATTTAAAATTATGTGTGGGGTGGGTCTCAATATGCTTATATAAAGCATTATGTGCATCTTTATTCCTAATTGAAGACATATGTTGCAATATTCTTACCTTAAACATATTGGAAATTCTGCCAATCTGGCCCTGAACAATATTTGAAAACATATATCGGGGGTGCATGCTATCGAAACAAAGCATTGTATTTTTCCAGCACTCCTTCCTATATAGGCTTGATGAAAAGCCAGCTTCATTTTGTGATATACATACATCTAAAAAATCAATATTTGTGCTTGAACATTTCTTAGTAAACTTCAGGAATGTAGTAGTGGAGCGTAGGTAGTCTAAAAAACTATCCAAAGATGTAATATCATCCTTCCACAAAAAGACTACCTACACTCCACTACTACATTCCTGAAGTTTACTAAGAAATGTTCAACCACAAATATTGTTCAGGGCCAGATTGTCAGAATTTCCAGATTGAATCTGGATGATAAGATGTTTGAATGTGAAATGGTTAATTTGAAGAACAACTTTTTAGAAAGGGGCTATAGAGGAGAACTGGTTAATAGAGTGGTTGATACCAATCACACAAAAAGAGATAATAGATTTAAGCCATGGCTTAAATGTAATAAAGGCGAAATAAGAACCACTAATACCACACACAAACTTAATGAACCAAGGGTATTGTTTACATATAGCAGTAATATAGGAGACATCAGGGATATTGTCAACAGAAACTGGAATATTTTGAGGGGAGATAACAAGTTAAGAAATATAGTGGGGGCTTATCCACAATTTGGTTATAGGAGAAACAAGAATCTAAAAGATATCCTTTGTAAAGAGAAAACAGTAACCCAAACTTGTATCCTAAAAGAAAAAATTGGCAGTGTCCCATGTGGATATTGTAAAGCATGCCAATTTATAAATAAAGATCACACCTTTACACATCCAGTCAGTGGACATGTCTTTAATTTCAAAGCAAAAGCTACCTGTAGGACAAGTAATTTAGCTTACATAGCGGAGTGCACTGAATGCATATGTTTTTATGTTGGCAAGACCAACAATATGTTTAAGGTAAGAATATTGCAACATATATCTTCAATTAGGAATAAAGATGCACATAATGCTTTATATAAGCATATTGAGACCCACCCCACACATAATTTTAAATTCAAAGCAGTGGTTAATGTTGTCATGAACAATGGGGGGGGGGGTGATGTTAAACTATTAACTGAATCTATGGAGTCCAAATGGATTTTGGAATTGGTGGCCCACAGAACTCCGGGCTTAAATGACTGTGTACCTTTAAAACCAGCCTTGCAGAAAAGGCGGGCTTTTTACTAACTCTCATTGGTTGACATGCATTTTAAATATCAGGAAGTGTTTTTAGTATGTGATCTGATGAAGGGTTTTAACCCGAAAGCGCTTGTCAGTGGATATTTATTTTGTTGGAGTTTCTCACCAGTTTTGGATACAACTTTTTGTGTATTTTAATAAAGCAGTGGAACATCCAGCGGAGTCTCACCTTTTCTTTCATTGTACTTCCCATATTACTTGGAAACAAATAAACTCCACCAAAGTATGCTAATTTATTTAATACATGGGCATTTAATATATACATTTTTAAAGAGAGGCAGGATAAAAATTTTCTATCTTGCTATCAATTTCCTTACTTCTTCCAATTTTCCTTCCCATTGTTTACTCTTTCATGTTCACCAAATTCTATACCTGGTATAGTTATTTATTTTCTATTATAATATATTCCACTTATATTCCTTACTTCACAAAATCCTTTACTTTTAGCACTGTTTAATTGCTATCCAACTTTGTTTAACAGTATCTCACTGCTTGCTATTACTTCTTCCATCCATACGTTATTTCTTGCAACTATAACTGAATCATCTTCATACAATATGCACAATAGTACTTTATTCCCACTAGATAACTCCCATGCTTAATTTCTTAACCCATATTCATATCTTTGCTTTAAAGTATTAATTATCATAACAAACGCTCATGTGCTTAAGGGGCAATCTTGTTTTACTCCCACTTTTATTTGTAATTTTTATTCCACACCACACATTTACCATAACCCTTACCCAAGAATTTTCATATTATATCTTTATAACTTTCACTATTCTTTCACTTATTTCATATGCCTCGAGTGTTTTTCACATTGCCTCATGACTAACCCTGTCAAAACCTTTTGCAATATCACATTAGTATTCTTGTTTCTTCATTTCCTCCTCGTATCAAATTTATAATTTCTTTAACCATTATCAATATCTCTTTTAGTCCGTTACCTTTAACACCAAAACACCATCATCTAATACCTGGTCCAACACCTCCTGCATTTTTTTTTTTCCAAAAATTCCTTAAATGTTTTGTAATTTGTATGACCTAAGATTATTGGTCTCCAACTCTTTGTATTTTTTTCTGACATTTTTTCATATAAATTTTATCAACCCATCACATATTTCTTCTTCTTTTATCTTCTTTTCCAACCATTCATTCAACTATTCATTTACTATATATCTTTTCTCATTTCTTTATAAAAATGATATCCTATTCCATCTGGACCTGGTGTTGCTTTTTCTTTGAATTCTCTTATTATTTTTTGTAATCCTTTTACCCTTATTTCTTTTTCTAATCCTTTTTTACCTCATATATTGTTTTTGTAACTTTCTATGCTTCATCTTGTACATCTTCCCTTTTAAACATTTCACAAATGAAATTTTCAACTGTCTTCAGAATTTCTTCTTGGATAGATACAATAACCACCTTTTCCATCATACAATGCATGTTTCCTTCTCTTACTTTAACCAGTTTTCCTAAATAAATGTCTAAGCCATCAATAACTTAACCTAACCTGTTTTTATATAATTTTCTCCCTAGATTATTAACCTTCTTTTTCCTTTTTCAACTTCAACTTTGAGCTCCTTCGTAATTTCTGCATATGTTTCTTATTCTTTTTTTAATATTTGATATATATGTTCATACTTTCTTTTATACAAAACCAACCAATAAGTCCAATTTCCATAGCATTCCTTCATGGTCATATGTTTATAACACAACTTCTCTTTTTCTTGTTTTAATATAGAAAAGTCTGCTGTTAACCTTTTTATTCCTTTTCCTTCTTTTATAACATTTTTGCTATCACCCACTGAACCCCATATTGCTTTATGATCAGAAAATTCTACAATCGTC
This sequence comes from Protopterus annectens, assembly GCF_019279795.1. Classification (NCBI taxonomy): domain Eukaryota; kingdom Metazoa; phylum Chordata; order Ceratodontiformes; family Protopteridae; genus Protopterus; species Protopterus annectens. The sequence continues at coordinate 367,178,210 of NC_056727.1, read as the reverse complement.
ATACCTCTCATTATTTCTTTTATATCCTTTGAGTATAAAAAATAATCTATTTCTGTTTTAAATATACTTCTCTTATAAGTGCATTTTATTTTCCCCCTACCATTAAATCACCATATTTAATAACTTCTTTCATAATTGTTATGGCTTGAGGTTTTTTTCCTTTTACTTTCCTTAAGTTACAATTATATTCAGCTGTCATAATTACTGACATATTTACCACTACAAACTTTTTACCTCTTCAAACATTTTCCTCTCTGTTGTTTTCATATTTACATAAACAACACACAGTCTTACCACTCTTTCTTGTTTTCTTATATTACATATAACCAGTCTTCCTGGTACTATGTCTCTTATTTTTACTTCTGCATCTTTTATCATAACTGTTATGTCTGAACAAATCTCATTTCCTACTGACATAAAATTGTTCTTTCCCTGTATAGCTGTATTTTTTTTTCACTTGTCTCTTTCTAATGCATCTTGTATATATCAAATATATATAATGTCCATTGTTATTTTTTACACCATTCTGTTAATGTCAGGCCTTAAACTTCATTTCTAATATTGTTTACATTTATTCCTAGCACTGAAGCATTATTCTTTTCCTATTTTGTGTCCTTTTCATTTGCAACTTTTAGTTTTCTTTTTCTTCTCACTCTTCCCCAATGTATTTAGTTTTTCCTCATTTTCTTCACATTTCTGTATCCCATCTTTTTCTTTATCACCGTCTAGTATATCAAACCTATTTTGCAGCTGTACTTCAACATTTTTTCTGTTATTGTTTCAGTACGCTGTATAATATGTCTATCTGCCACTGTTTCATTCTCTTCCTCATCCTTCCATTATATGTGGTTGCAGCATTTTATTCAGACTGTGTTTTATCTGTAAAGTACTTTTCTTCCTGTAGCCTTTCTTCCTGTATTAATGGGCAATCCATTCAAAAATTACATAAATCATTACATTTCCTACACATAGGTGAACAATTCCTAGTTGTATAATCTGTTTTCCACATTAGCTGCATATTTTTGTTATACATTGCCCCACAATAAAATCATGCTTTTACCTGCCCAGTATCCTATGGTACCTCTTTTTCCATTCATGTTAACCACATTTGCAACATGCTTAATCTTCCCTTCACACATATTTAAATTACTCAAACTTCCCACCTCCTGTCTATACACCTGTTGCATCATAAAGTTTTTCATCTCATACACATTGTTATATTTAGTTAGAAAATATTCAATTCAGTCTCTTTAATGTGTTATCCTCATCATCAGTGCTAAATTCTGAAAAATGTATTCTTTCCATGGGACAGTCATTCTTTTTTCTTTTCCACTTCACACATAAATTTCTCTAACTGAGCAAAATATTCAAGCTACCTCACAGAAACTCTGATATTCTGCAGTTTATACCCCAAATGTACAATTATACTGTTAAGTACTTTATATCGATGTTTTATTCGTTTTTAACCTCAATTCTTACCATTGGCTGTTTTCTTTCAGTCTGTTGTCCTCCTTTCAGTGTTTTCCTGCTTGTTTCACTATATCTGGATGCCCGTCTTTTTTACTGCATATGCAAAAGTTAATCATTCAGCCAAACTCTTATGGAAACCTTGTTGCCAATGCATGCCCTTAAAGCTAGTTTCTCCAAAAGCCGAACATGGACCAGATAGTCTGCATTCCTTCCCTGGTTCCACAGTAGTACTCTCCTTTGCTCCCTCAGAAAAAAGAAGTTATGTTTTACCATAACGTTCCATCTGTGTTGTAGATCTTTGTTCATTCATAACCATTAGGACCTTGGTTCCGTCCTTGGAACGGATACGGTCGTTTCCAAGCTCGTGCCAGCCAAAACCTCTCAGCTAAGACCTACCCGTAATGCCCCTCTCCTAGTTACTTCAGATCAAGTTTGCCCGCCCTTAGATAATAGATGTAGTAATAGAAAAATAATAATAGGAGGCTCTGTCTGAGCAAATACCCTAACCAGGAGTTCCTAAAGTCCACCAGGAGTCCAGGCAGGGGGAAGGAGGGCGGGAAGTAATGAATGAACAAAGATCTACAACACAGATGGAACATTATGGTAAGACATAACTTCTTTATCTGATGTTGTAAATGTTTGTTTATTCATTACTATTAGGACCCAGTCCTCAGCTACTTGAGTCCTGGGTGGCCCTAAGGAAGGATATTCCTGAGCACCATAGAATCAAAAGATGCCAATCCTCTGGAGGTGAAATCCAATTTGTAATGAGATATAAAGGTATGAGGTCTTGCCCAAGTGGCTGCTATGCAGATATCATCCATAGAGGCTCTGGAATGAAATGCTATAGAAGTAGCTATAGATCTAGTAGAATGAGCCTTTATTCTGGAAGGTAGGGATAGCTTATTCTGTTGGTAGATAAAGGTAATGATGTTTCTAAGCCAGGAGGACAAAGTCACTTTGGAAACAGGTTTACCCAATTTGGGTCCTACAAAGGCCACAAACAATTGATCTGTTTTCCTGAAAGATTTAGTCCTGTCCAAATAACAACGAAACTGCAAATGTACATCAAGGGTGTGCAAAAGGTACTCCCCTCTGTTAGAAAGCTGAGGGAAGAAAACCAGCAGGTCACTAGATTGGTTAATGGAAAAGCCAGAAATTACCTTGGGCAAGAAAGAAGGGTCAGTACAAAGGGACACCCTATCCATGTGGAAGATCAAGTAAGGACTCTTGACACTCAAAGCCTGCAGCTCAGATACTCCTCCCACTGAGTAAGTGCTACTAGAAGTAAGGTTTTCCATGACAAAAATTGCAAATCACATGAATCAAAAGGCTCGAAAGGAGAACCTGTGAGAGACTGAAGTACCAAAGTCAAGTCCCAGGGTTCTAAGGGAGGCTTGACCGGAGGTTTAACATGTAACACTCCTTTCAAAAAGTTCTTGCATAGGTGGTGTGACATAATTGAAGAACTATCAAGATCATTATGAAAATTGGCGATAGCTGCTAAATGTACCATGATTGTCGAAGCTGAGGCTCCTGCATGCATAAACAGTAGTCAGGTATTGTAGGATCTTTTGAATAGGAATAGAGAAAGGGTCTAAGTTCTGATCTTTGATCCAAATAGAGAACCTAGTCCATTTACTAGAATAAACTTTCCTAGTGGAAGGTTTGTGTGAAGCCAGTAGAATTTCACAAACAGGAGATGGGATGTCAGGCAGCCTGGCAATCACTGCAAGTGAAGGAACCAAACTGTGAATTTGAGACTGTGCAGGTTTGGATGAATCAGTCCCTGAGGGTGAGATAAAAGGTCTTGGGAATGATCCAGGATCTATGGACTGTGAATCAAATGAGGCCATAGGGAAGACCCGGTGGCCAATCATGCGTTAGAGCGTCCCTCGGTGGTTCCCCCTGAGCGGGGATCAGGGCAAAGTAGCTTCTGCATTTGTAGTTTAGGGGGGAAGAGAAGAGGTCACAGCAAGGCTTGCCCCAGTGTTGGAAGATCCGATCCACTGTTACAGGGTTGAGGGACCACTCATGAGGCATCAGGATGTTCCTGCTCAGATTGTCCGTAATAAGGTTGGAACTCCCGGAAATGTGTGTTGCTATAAGGAAGCAGTTGGTAGCTATCACCCAGTGCCAAATTCTCATGACTTCCCGACACAGGGGGTAAGACCTGGTTCTGCCTTGCCTGCTGATACACCAGACGACTGACAAGTTGTCTTACTGAACTGAAATGGTCCCAGAGGGTAGGGACACATGGAATGCTTGCAATGCTAGGAGAACTGCCCTCAGTTCCAGGACATTTATGTGCAAATTGGCCTCCATGGGGGACCAGATGCCTTGGACAGTCTTTCCCTGGAAATGCTCCCCCTCAACAGAGAAGCGTCTGTGGTCACCATGGCCATGGGCTGGGGAAGACAGGATGGTCGACACCAAAGATTCGTTTGTGGCTTCATCCACCATAACATTTCTTCCTTGCAACATTTTGAAAGACGTATCATATGGTCAAGTGGGAAAATTAGCAACGACTATTGTGTGGAAAGGAACCACTGTAGGATTCTCATGTGCAGTCTCGCCAGTGGTACCAACATAATGGCAGCCGCCATGGAGCCTAAGAGTTGCAGTACAAGACGTGCTGGTACATAGGTAGAAGGTCTTGGATATGGTGTGTTATGTTCGAAAACCTGTGAGGGGGGAGAGAAGCTTGACAGGATGTTGTGTCAAAGACCACTCCAATGAATTCCAGTGTCTTCATTGGAGACATTGAGGTTTGTCCTTGTTGATTGTAATCCCCAAGTGGAGAGGAAGACCTTGAGTGTAAGAAGATTCCTGGTCAGAGCAGTAAGGAGCCAATCGTCTAGATAGGGAAACACCTGAAATCCTTGTAGTTGAAGATGAGCTACCACAACTGCCATACATTTGGTGAACACTCAAGGGGCTGTTGATAGACCAAATGGCAGTGCCCTGAACTGGTAGTGATTGGCTCCCAGTCGGGAGCGGAGAAACTTCTGAGAGCGGTGATCCATCTTTATGTGGTAGTATGCATCCTGTATGTCTATAGAGCACATCCAGTTATCCCTCCCCAGGAAGGGAAGAATGGACTGTATCGTGACCATCCAGAAATTTTGAAGTTTAATAAATTTGTTCAATAGGCTGAGATCCAGGATTGGTCTCCAGTCCCCTGTCTTTTTTGACACTAAAAGGAACCTCGAATAAAACCTGGATCCTGTCTGGTCTGGTGGTACTGGTTGGGTGACTCTTTTCCTTATGAGCTTTTCTATTTCTAAGGCTGCTAATTCCCACTGATTAGGTGGTACATCGGGGATGTGAGTTAAACCAAATGGTATTTGGTAGCCTCTGGATATTATTCTCTGCATCCAAACACCAGTAGTAATAAGATGCCAGGCTGGTAGATGCAGAAAAAAATGACCCACGACTGCTTCCAGAGGAAAGCAATTGGGCTGCTGCTCAGGAGTGCTGGTAGGGTCTGCTGGAGAAAGAATCTCTAGCGCCCTGGTTATGCGGACCTCCTCTACCCTAAAAGGGATGTCTCCCATATGAGTTTCCCCCTCTGCCCCAGGGGGATTGTTCAACCACGAGTGTCATGAAAAGATCCTTGGGATTTCTTGAACCACATATTTCCTTCCTTTTGGTTCCTGGAGTAGGACCTCTGGGGGTTGGAAAGGCGTATGCCCACAGCAGACAATGTCTTTCTGTCTTTCTCACTACGTGTAAGTGTGTCTCGTACTTTGGGTCCAAAAAGTGCAGATTCATCGACAGGTGCATTGATGAAGGAAGATTTAAAGGGGTCTGTGAAGTCACACAACTGCATCCAAGCATTAGGTCTCATGACAACACCTGATGCGGCAGCTCGAGCTGCCCCCTCGGTAGAATGAGATAGCAAATGCATCAAGGTGTTCGAGATAGATTCAAAGGTAGCTAGCTGTGAGGCGACAGTATCACGCACCTCATCAGGCAGTACCCCACCAAAGAGGGAGACATTTCAGAATTTAGGTCTCTTTGGTGGCGAGTAAAGTGTGCCAGATAGTACAGTGACCGAATGGTGAATGTCACTGAAGCATAGGTTCATTTTCCTAGTCTGTCCATGGTCCGGGGCTCTCTGTTTGGAGGATAGACAGTGGAATTATCTTCTGCCAGTTCCCTCTTGGTGGCCGCTGACACAACCATAGAATCAACTCTCAACTGCTATGACCAGTGCGGCTGGTCTTCAGGTGTAGATAACATTTTTTGTCTGGCCTCTGAGGGACAGGTTTTACATTGTCCGGGGCATTCCAGGCATGCTGCACAATGATTTTAACAAGGTCATTTGCTGGTGGAGTCATCCAGGAAGTACATGGGTGGGCACAGAAGGCCTAGACGAACAATTCCTCAGAAGAGGGGTTATAGGACTTCCAGTCTCCCCGCTGCTTGAGGATTTCTAGAATGTCTCTGAATGAGATGTCGTCTGGGGAAGACTGTGGGGGCCTTTCCTCTCATCACAATCAGTGTCTTCAGTGATAGATTTCTCCAGTGAATCAAGGTGCTTCCTCTTGCACCATTTCTTCCAGGGTGGCTCCCCAGTGGGATCTTTGGAGGAGGACTCTGGAGAAGGGGTTCCCTTCAAACAGGGTTCTTGTGACTCCCGTGCCCGGCTTTCTGAAATAGAGGGTTGGGAGAGGTGCATGCTAGGGGAGGGTTCTGATACTGATGTCATTGCTGCTGACTGCGAGTCCACTACCTGTACAGCAGGCCCACCTGAGGAGGGGTGGGAGTCCAGCACTGGGAGGGACAACCTCAGAACTGGGGTCACACCTCGCTGTGAGGAGCCAACCTCCAGGTGAGGAGCTCTGAGAGAACTGGAAAGCCATCAGAGTCATGGAAATAGATGGCACCAGTGAGAAAATAGGTGCCTGGCTATGTACCAAGGTACAGATGGTCCAAGCACTGCTTCGGGAGAGCATTAGTTCCACTGGAGCCGATGCAGCAAGGGTGGACTGTGCCGACAGGGAAAACACTGCTGTCGGAACAAAGACAGTATGCACAGGAGTGGAAGTATCTTGTCCTTGGCAAGTATTCGAGTTTTGGAGCCGATAGAGCCAAAGAAACTCGCAGCACCATGGCTGGGGATGGTGCTGAAGCAGGTACAATCAACGAAGCCGATGTCGGATCCAAGGACGGCACCGAAGTCAGTGGTGCCGAGGTTGGAACTGAAATAGGGGTGATTATCATGGATGGCGCCGAGGGAGAAGACATAGAGCCTGGTGCCGAAGACGTCTGAGCCGAGGGCCCTGGCGAAGCATGGAGCTGACTCAGTTCCGTAACTGTCGGAGATGCAGGAACCAAGTGACTCCATTTGTCCTTATGTTTTTTGGTTTTTGGAGGGGGTGAGACCTCCGACCCAGATAGAGCCTCTGAAAAAGGTGTCTTGAGTAATCCGTTTTTCCTTATGCTTTTTGGTCTTTGGAGGGGGTGAGACCTTCGACCCAGATAGAGCCTCTGAAAAAGGTGTCTTGAGTAATTCTTTTAAGATAAGTTTATTTTTACATTCTGCCAGTGTACAATTACTAAAACTAGCACAAATGTCACAGTCAGCTTTAATATGATCCACGCCCAAACAGTAGACACAACGAACATGTGTATCTGAGTTAGGCATCTTACGTCCACACTTGTCACACTGTTTAAATCCCAATTTAGTTTTGTCTGACATAGTAAGGCAACAATGCTATCCTATAGAAGAATTAAGGGAGAAAATATCAATGATGTTATTTTAAAAAATACCACTAGTAAAAAGGAAAGGCCTGTCAAAGACAGGAGAGAGGGACAGTACCAATAAAGGTAAAAAAATTAAATTATCAAGGAAAAGGGTAGGAAATAGGCCTAGGTTATAGGCAACAGTGAGAAAGGGCTAACTTGACTAAAATGTAAATACTTTTGAAGAGAAACTGTCTTAAAATTAACAAATTACTACTTAGCTTTGAGAGAGATGGCTAGCACTTCTGCCAAGGAACATGGCAAATGAGATCTGAAGTAACTAGGAGAGGGGAATTATGGGTAGGTCTTAGCTGAGAGTTTTTGGCTGGCATGAGCTTGGAAATGGCCATATCGGTTCCGAGAATGGAACTGAGGTCCTAATGGTAATGAATAAACAAAGATTTACAACATCAGATACATTCTTTCCACTGCATCATTCCATTTTACATCATCACTGTTACACAAAAAACAACAGCTGAAGACTAATAAAAAAAAAAAACAGGAAGGCATCCACGGAAACTCCTCCACACAATAGGATTTATTGATACTTTAGCACTTTCGTCCGCACAATGTCTGGACTTCTTCAGAATGTGTGGAGGAGTTTCTGTGGACATCACTGTTTTTGGACCACTCTGGCTCATTAAATCCACCAAGACTTCCTTCTTGTACCGCTGTCACTACAACTTCCTCACAATCTGCAGTCCCAATACTTTCCATATTTTTTTGCTACATTTTAGTGTCAGTATTCTCCCTTCCTACCTCCATCATGGAATTCTTCCTTACTACAGTAGCTGTGCTTTAGTGCCACCTTGCAGCTCCAAAGATTAGGGAAGTTCCCCAGTTAAATTTCTCTTAGTATGAATATCACTTAGGGTCTCTTCTGAACGGTGAACAACGGCCTACTGGGACTAACCTGGTCAACAAAGAATGAGTAAATAGATATTACAGTCAAATAGCTATAAAATATCACCACTTTTTAATACAGTTTCTGTAATGATACCTCTCATCCACTTTGCTGAAGAATTCAGGGCACAGCAAAAACACTGGGTGGCAAAATCTCAAAATCTGGGACAATTTTAATTATACTCTAATTCAATTAAAAAATTAACAGAGCAAGAATTGTTCTGTCAACATGCAGTTTCTGAACAATAACAAAATACAAAAATCTAATGCCTGACATTATCTATTGATTGTACCCTGCAGAAATGTATCATAAAATCAAAATTTTCTTGAGAGACATGGCAAAAACATGTGGCAAAATCAGGGACAGTTAACATCCCCTAACATTTATTTATTTATTTATTTTACATTTGTTGACAGAACTAGTCTAACTGGATACATGTCCATTTTCATTAGAGGCCCGGGGAGATAAGCTCCATGGAACAAAAACATAACATCTCATATTCAAAACAAAATCCAATATACAAAAGTTCATATGTACAAAGAGTGTTACAGTATAGAGATAATTAAAAAGGGCAGACATTCATAACATAGTGCAAAAGAATTGCAGGTACAATACAATAAACAGGTTAATACCTAATGTAAGAATAAGGTAGGTAAGAATAAGGTAGGTTATAATATAATGAAGTAAATATAAATATAAATGTGTTAGTAATAAGAGGTTGTTATAATAATGCTTCCAGAGGATGCAATTAAAAGTATATAGTAGGACAAGGTTATGTTGTAAAGTAAGGAAAGTAGATTTTGATTAATGAGAAGAAGATGATAGGCAGAAGCGAGATTAGGAGAGCTATTTTCTTAGTCAGGCTTAGTACAGGGGCACAAGCAGTGTGTTTTAAGGAAGATTTTTAGTTTGCTTTTGAAAGTGATATAGAGGGTAGTGAGGAAAGTTCACTAGGAAGTAGGTTCCAGTATCTTCCAACAGTATTGGAGAAGATTGAGTCCCCAGCCTTGTTGTTTGATTTAGAAATATCTACAAGAAGTTTGTGAGATGATCGTAAGGTCTTCAGATTGGTATAGGGAATGATGAGGTTAGATAGTATAGGAGTATTAGTAGGTTGGTAGAGGGTTTTATGGGCAATGGTCAGTTGGTGGAATTTAAGCTGATTTTGAAGTTCAAGCCATCCTAGCTGCTTTAGATTATGGCAGTGGTGGGTTCTGAATGGGTTTCCTGTAGCAAATCTGGCTATGTTGTTTTAAGAATGTTCCATCTTATTGAGGTTGTTTTTAGATAGATTTGTATATATGGGTGAGGTGTAGAGGAGTGTAGAGATTAGATGAGTGTGAGCAATAGTTATTCTAGTTATAGGAGAAAGGAAGGGCTTGATCCTATAGAGAGAGCCTAGTTTTCTGTTAACAGTTTTTAGGGTATTATTGATATGGGTGTCAAAGTTGAGGTTGTTGTCTATGGTGATGCCCAGTAGTTTGGTTGTTGGTTCAGGGGATATGAGGGTACCATTAATGGATGTAACTGTAAAATCAATACGAGAGGACCTACGAGTAGGAGTAAAAAGGAGGAGTTTGGTTTTTTTTGGGTTCAGGAGGAGACAGTGCTGTGTAAACCATTGTTCAACTGTGTTAAACACCTGTTGGGTAAGGGAGTAAAGTTCAGATTTGGATGTGGATGAGCATATGAGGGTAGAATCGTCTGCATATTGGATGCATGTGGCTTGGGGAATTGCTAGGTGAAGGTCATTGATAAATATCGAAAAAAGTAGGGGTCCTAATAAGGACCCTTGAGGGACACCAAGGTTAACAGGCAGGTGGGTAGATAGAATATTGTGCCAAAGCACAGCCTGTTGCCTGTTGTCTAAGTAGGACATGAACCATTTTATAGCAAGTTCATCTAGTGACAGGGATTTAAGGATGTTTATAAGTATCTGATGGTTTACCATATTGAATGCCTTGGACAGATCAATAAACAATGCAGAGGAAAGCATATTGTGGTTACGTTTTTTGTTAATGCAGTCAGTAAAGGAAAGGAGGGCAGTAGTAGTGCTGTGGGAAGGTCTGAAACCATGTTGACAGCTGGAGAGTAAATTAATTTTTATTAGGTGGTCAAGCATTTACCTGTGGATACATTTTTCCATGATCTTAGCCAAAGGAGATAATAGGGCGATGGAACGGTAGTTGGAAAATTCAGTAGAGCTTCCACCTTTATATAGTGAGATAATATGGGAGACTTTCCAGATACTCGGGATATGTCCTTCACTGATGGCTCTATTGATCAGGATGGAAATAGGATAGGCGATGGTTTTGGCTGCCTTTTGTAGATATTCAGTGGGTAGTTGGTCCGCTGAAGGAGAGGATGGCTTTAGTTTTTGGATAAGGGTAAGAATATAAGTTGTTGGGACTGGTTGGAGGTGAAATGGAGGGAGTTGGGGAGAGTCAGAGTTAGATTTAAGAAAGATATTAGGTGATAACTGACTGGCAAGTGTTTGAATGGATTCCGTGAAGAAGGTATTAAAGGCATTGGCTGTGAGCTTGGGATTTTCAGGGTCTGTGCCTTGTGGGTTTGGTGTGACAGATTGCCCTGGGTGTAGTAGTTGGTTAATACTTGCCCAGAACTTTTGTGGGTTATTATGGTGAGTCTGCTGGAATTGTAGGTAGTAGTTTCTTTTGTCAGAGAGTACAGTTTTTTTAGTGTCATTTCTCAGCTGTCTGAAGTTTTGTTGGTCTACTGGGTTTTTGGTCATACGCCATTTCTTCCAGTATTAAAATATTTAACAGCTTCCTCCAGTGGGAGGTATTTTAAGGGTGACCAGTTAAATGCTCTAAGTACACTTTGGAAGAAATTGGGATTAAAGTTTTTCTTTGTTCTAATTGTCCTACATAAGGTTGGAATGGGTGGATTGGTCTTATGCTTGATGATGTAGGTGAGAGAGTGGTCATTCACATCATCAGGGAGGGTACCAGCTTCATAAGTCTGGGGATGATTATTTATAAAAATCCAATCTAAGGTGCTTTCTTTCTTATTGGGCTTGTTTATTCTTGTAGGGGAGGTAATGGTTTGAGGAAAAAACAAATAGGTCAATATGGGTGGTAGGGTGAGTTCCGCTACAACAGTTCTAGTCGGTGTTAAAATCCCCTAGGATTATGGTTTCTTGGGGGTACGTTTTGGGTAACCAGCAAAGGATATATTCTATGATGGCACTGTTATTGCCAGGAGGTAGATAGGTACAGATAACATAAATGGATTTGAAAGTGTTAATTTGCAGTTTGGAGATAAGAATTTCAGCGTTAGAGTATTGAGGGGGTTTAAAGTCATAGGTAGTAATTTGTAGCCCTGATTTAAATAAGATAGCAATCCCACTGCCCTTCTTAGCCACACGGTGAAGTTGTAAAATATTATAGCCAGGTGGGATAATTTCATTGTCCTTAGTAGCAGGTTTTAACCAGGTTTCTGTTAAGCATAGAATGTCAATGGAGTAGACTTCCAAGAGAGAGTGGAGTTGTGCAACTTTGTTATTAATACTTTGTACATTGAGGTGAGCTATTAAGAGTGAGTTTGGAGGTTTAGGGTGGGAATGAAAAGTAGAGAGATTGGGGTTGAGGTGTTGAGTGGAAGTAGTAATTGTTGGGCCTGGGTTTGGGTGAATGTCTCCATCTTTTAAAGAGAGGAGTTGTATTTGAAATCTTGGATTTGGGAATTTATAGTATAGATTTAGAGTTTTTTGGCATTGAGGTAGTTATATCTAATGTGTGCTGTTCTATGGTATTTAGGCAGTAGATAGCTGGGTGTTGCTGTTATACTGTCATGGTTAGTGTGAACAGGTAGAGAAGGAAAGGTGATAAGCTTATTGGTGTATTAAAGGTGTGTATGTAATGGGTGTTCATAGGAGGTAAGTAGGTAGGCTAAAGTTAAAGGTGGTAGAAGTATGAGTATGATTAACAGCTGTAACTGGGATGGGTAGTTTGTACATTTGGATGAATATGTAGGTAGGTGTTGATATAGGCTTGGAAGTGTAATGTGTGTGGATAGGGAGAGGAGGAGGGTGTGGTGGAATAGGTAGGGAATGGTAGGTGAAAGGAGTGAACTAGGAGATTGATAGCCAATGATGGTGTTCACAGTGATTGTTAGGAAGGGGAGAGGGGTGTGGTTAAGTAGTATAAGAGTAGGACTACTGGGGGTGTATGGGAATTGGGGGTAGGGTAGGGGAGTGGAGTGAGCCCGCAGAGTAGAGCCAAGATAAGGAAGAAGCTGAGTGAGAACAATCAGTGGAGTGCTGACTGCTGTCGGTGAGTGTGGGTGGAGATAAGTAATGAGAAAAAGAAACGTAGTTGTAATAGTGGAGGGAGTAGTAGATTGTATAACGGAGACTTAGGAAGGGTAGAGTGGGACTACAGTATAAGCATGAATATAAAATTGATGCTTGTGAGCTAAGGTCTAAGATGACAGGAACAGTGTAAAGGAAGGTAAAACTAGGAAAGGGCACTTTCTAGAGGACAAACCCTATATTGCAGCAGTAGCTCCTGAATGTAGATAGCAGGTCTGGGATCGGGGAGACAAGCTTGTAGATAATTAAGGAGGATACAAGAAGGAAAGTGTGGGGGCTGGAAAGTAATGAGGGGTAAGGCTGCTGGCTATCCAGGCAAGAAAGCGTGCTTAAACACAAGGTATTAATTTATACTATATAGCTGTTACAATTTATAGCAGAAGACATACTTTCTGGTTCCTTGAGGAATTGTGGTTCAGGGAGATATTTAGGTTCTATTCCTGGTGTTAGGCATGAGACAGCAGGAATTGATTTAGTTTATGGTTTGTGGTCAGCAAGCAGGGCACAATCTCCTACTCAGGTACAGGAATCTCAGGATGGAGAGTTTCTGGTTCCTTGAGGAATTGTGGTTCATGGAGATATTTAGGTTATATTCCTGGTGTTAGGGATGAGACAGCAGGAATTGATTTAGGTTATGGTTCATGGTCAGCAAGCAGGGAACAATCTCCTACTCAGGTATAGGAATCTCAGGATGGAGAGTTTCTGGTTCCTTGAGGAACTGTGGTTCATGGAGATATTTAGGTTCTATTCCTGGTGTTAGGGATGAGACAGCAGGAATTGATTTAGGTTATGGTTCGTGGTCAGCAAGCAGGGCACAATCTCCTACTCAGGTACAGGAATCTCAGGATGGAGAGCTTCTGGTTCCTTGAGGAATTGTTGTTCAGGGAGATATTTAGGTTCTATTCCTGGTGTTAGGGATGAGACAGCAGGAATTGATTTAGGTTATGGTCCATGGTCAGCAAGTAGGACACAATCTCCTACTCAGGTACAGGAATCTCAGGATGGAGAGTTTCTGGTTCCTTGAGGAACTGTGGTTCAGGGAGATATTTAGGTTTTATTCCTGGTGTTAGGGATGAGACAGCAGGAATTGATTTAGGTTATGGTTCGTGGTCAGCAAGCAGGGCACAATCTCCTACTCAGGTACAGGAATCTCAGGATGGAGAGTGTGGATGTGGACGCCGGGGCCAGGATGCACAGTAGCCAGGAGGTATCAAGAGGATTTAAGATTAAAGACATGCCAGCATCTTATCTTATAAGGACCTGCAGGGTAACAATACACATTCTTACTAACTGACTAAATTCTCTGTGCTTTGTTTTAAACTCTGTGTTCATTCTTAACAGCAAATAGCAATTATTCACAGAAGATCAATATATATCCTTACTACAACCATTGCTCAATCCATTAACTTTATTTTACACATGAGCCAGTGACAACTATTCATCAGCAAAATTGTTTCAAGATCAAAGCTACTTCTTCTGATGAGCTTATACTTATGTAATCAGGATCATATGCCACCGCATTGTATGACAATGTTACGCATGCTTCAAGTGACTCCATCACCATCCACACCATTCTGCAGTCTCAATTGTCTTATCTACCCTCAAGTCCACTGGGGCCGACAGCAGCCTGTTTGTATACCTCATACTTCTCACTTGTTTCGCTTTTTCTTTACATATTTCAATACCCCTTTCCTTAAAAGATAGAACCCAGCACAGAATCATGCATGCTTGTCCAACGTGGTGGTGCTTACACTTGCTGGATCAAACACGCTCTCTGGTTGCTTCAGAAAATCTCAACTTCATTTAGCTGAACATTTCAATAACTATTGGTTATCCTATTGATAAAAAACAAAATTGAAGACAAACCACACTGGCAACTGTTCAAGTATATAATATATAATAATGAATACAAAAACAGTCACTACTGCTCCAAAGACACACAGTCTGAATAATCCAACCAAGTTTTCAGTAAGAGAAAAAGTGACTAGTGTGTAGGCTGATATTGTTATTTTATATATTCGAAATATAACAGTTAAAAGTTCCCAAAATGTACGTTGCACTTTATATGCAGTTGTGCCTTTGGGAGCACATAAAGCGTTTTTATGGTATTTCGCAGTAATATGCAATAATACTAGGTAGTCAACAGTACCTTGTTTAAAAGGAAATGCACTCGTGGCTGTTCTCACATCTCCGTGATGGTGTGCATACATATAACTGATCCGCTCAGTCGGTATTCACCTCTCTAAGCGTTTCGCCAACAAACCTCTTCAAATAATTGTGTCAGCAAATAACCAAAATCAGCAGTTCAAAACCAGTAATTCCAATACAGGTAATTCACGGTGCCTGAAACAGTGTAATCCATGTAGTATAAATCCAACAATACTATTCCTCTGACATACGTTTTGCAAATTCACCACGCAAATATCTTGAGATAAATAAGGTCTTTTTATTATATAGAATGGTCGACAAACAATCTCGGCTAGCGCTTTCACCTACTGGCTTCCTCAGGCCGTTAAATTAAAAGTGATAATTTGAGCTATATATAACTTCAGGATTTCAAAATTCCTGATGTCACTTCCTGCCCTAGTTTAAAAATACTTAGTAACTATTCATATAATAGTGTAACAAAGTATCACGTCTCATATCATAAATTCACATCAAATAAAACATTGTTTCTACTTCTAATGGTGAGCTAATATTTAACTAGTACTACATTGTTACATTCTAAACATCATATAAAATACGCATAAATTACAAATAACTAAAATTATGCTCCCTGATGTCATATCCTGTTACACTTCGCATTAGTGTTTATAAGTGTTATTGCGATGGGTAATATCAGTTCATCAAATATGTTGAGGTCCAATTATGTTTGATAGCATCAGTTATTACAAATATAATTTAAAATTGCTGAAAAATATTATTGCTTAAAAAATGTATGAAACATCTACCATTTATAATATCATGTAGTCATATCCCTTATCCTACAAATATCTCATTATATAACATTCACAACAAAATGTGTACAAGTTGTGGTTTATATATTTACAAAGAATATATTCATGCGTGATGGCTATTCATCGATCCATCTCTAAACTTCATGTAGGTTTTCATCGCTACTCGTGTTTATATACTACTTCCCTATGCTCTCTCTATATACAAAAGCCATGCTTAGAATGGATAGGTGTTATGAAAATATATATTAGAGTACATATATATATACAAGCGTTAACCTAATTATATCTTTTATTGATTCTTATTGAAATAATTTGATCTTTACGCCTATCATGTATGTACAAAAATAAAGGCATATATCCAATAGGCCAATAGCAAACAAAATTGATCGCTAATTTATATTTATATTGTGAAAATAAAATGCAAAAACCCGCATATTACTTGCGAGATGGCAGTAATGTCATGACTATGCCTTTGTGCATCAAATACTAATAAACAATATAGAATGTACTTAGCATGAGAATATTAATGAGATAGTATATGTAGCTATAAGTAAACCATTCCAGTGTATGTTATACGCTATTGGATTGTGTGTTTTATGCTCGATGTGGTGTAAGGCACTGTCTGTATTCTATATATGGATTCCAAACTGGTTGAAATTCCGGCAAATATAAACATATTTCTTATCGAGTGAATTTACCTGTCTCTTAGTATAAGACCTATAATGTAATCTATTAATTAGATAATAATTGAACGAATATATGATTATTTAAATTATTTATTAAACAATTTATTTATTTATCTTTAATATAATCATTACCCATTATCCAAATATATCATAATGTTCAAGTCCTATATATTATATATCTTGAATTATTATAGTCAAGAGATGTATATTGTGTTTGATTATATTAACTGTTTTTAAAAAATAAATAGTAATAATTAAAATTACAGTTAAGATCAAAATTTAATGTTCTGTAACATGTTATTAAATTAATAATCAGAATATTATTATTTTTCAAAATATTTTTTATCATTGAAATTTATACAGTAAATAGTTACCTTAATATCTAATTTTATATAATGAATTAATTATTCTCATGTCGTTTAAAATCATCCAATTAAAATTTTTTCAATTAAAATTATTAGTAAATAATTTCCTATATATAAATTGTACATGATATGCATCTCTATTTGTGTGTATATTAGTAACTTGTACAAGTGCATAGAATTATGAATAATAAAGAATAATAAGAGTAACAATTATATTAAATATTAATGTACACCATCCATCATACATATATGATATTTCTTATATAAAAATCCATCTTTAGCATCGAACATTCATTTAGACTTTATACTTAATTTTCTAGCCTTTAATACAGGCTTAATAGGAATTCTGTCATTGAGACCCGGTTTATGGTCAGCTCTCAAACGAATAATCCAATTCATTTCTAATTCTTCTGTTTTGTTCGAAATGTCTCCCCTCCTAATATTAGTAAAATTATTCTGTAACACCTTAAATCTAAATGTATGTTCTGCAGATGTATTGATAACGTGTTTAGATAAGGCATTGGTTGTGGAACATATCCTAATATTATATAAATGTTCCCTGATACGGTCTTTCAACCGTCGATCAGTCTTGCCTATGTAGAAGGAAGGACAGGCTACACAATGAGCTATATACACTATGTGCTTGGTATTACAAGTGGCCTTCGCTGTCAATTTATATTCCTGTAATGTGGTTGGATGTGTAAATATTGCATTTGTATCAATATATTTACAATGGTTGCATTTCATGCATGGTATAGTAGCATGCTTTTCCATCCTGTTTATTAATTTCCCTGATGTTCTATTTGGTCCACACAATTTCCTATATAAATTAGGTTTATTTTTATAGGTGTACCTTGGAATTACTCCAACTATTTCACGTATCTCAGGGTTAACAGTTAAAATTCCCCAATATTTTTCATATATATGTCTAATACAAGTAATATCTTGTGTATAGTGTAGGACAACCTTCATCCAATTATTATTCTTATTGTTAGTATTGTCTGGTTGTTCCAGACCTTGCGTATAATAACTAGAGAAGTATGGGAATGCTCTACCTTCTCTCATATGACTAACATTATCTAGTTCTATACTTATCTCTTGTTCGTCATAGGACCTCGCTATAAACTGTTGTTTTAAATTCTCAATTTGAATATTATAGCCATCTATGGTAGAATTTAGTCTTGATGTTCTCATTGCTTGGCCCCTTATGACGTTTTTAAAAACAAAGCCTGGATGCATACTTTCTCTATGCAGTATTGTATTCCTATAGCAACTCTTCCTATATGTGCTTGTATTTAGCATTCCATTGGTTAATTTCTCAACATACACATCCAGGAAACTAATTTTATGTTGTGATGTTTCCATGCTAAATTTTAAATATTCAGTGTGTTCATTAATCTCATCCAAAAAAGCATCAAGGTTCGCTCTATCTGATGTCCATACTAGAAAGAGGTCATCCACAAATCTGTTATATAATCTCACATATCTCTTAAACATTGGCATTTCAAACAAGTATTGCTTTTCCCAGTCAACCATTACGACGTTGGTGTAGCTATTGGCACATGATGTGCCCATAGCTACGCCATCCCTCTGCATATATACTTCATCTTTGAATACAAATATGTTATTACTCAAAACTATATGAATTAAATCACACAATACTTCTATTTGTGCAAGTGTATAATTTGAATCTGATTGCAACCTCCTATATATACATTCTATACCTTGTTTGTTGGGTATAGATGTGAATAGAGATTGTACATCTAGTGTGACAAGCCATACTTCAGTACCCAATTTAACATCAAATGTCTGTTCATATAATCTCATCAAAAATTGTTTTGTATCTCGTAAGATATGTGGATATTTTTCTACTATTGGTCTCAGTTTTGTTTCCAAATACAATGATATTGGTTCAGTTACCCAACCTCTGCCAGCAACAATTGGCCTCATAGGTGGTTTCTGAGGGTCTTTGTGGATTTTAGGTACTCCCTGTATGCATGGTAGGGTAGGGTTATCTGTCATACAAAATTTATATATTTCCTCATTTATATAATATATATATAAAATATATAATATATAATACATGTATATGCATAAATACATATACATAATACTACCAACTACCTGCAAAGTGCTTTTAATTTCAACAAACTTTTAATTGAAATAATTTCATTCAGCCCTGGTGGTGTGTTTGCATCAAGCTTAAGCTGCCACAAGATTTCTTTCTCTTCCAGTTTTAGGTTAGATGGACCTCCCCTCTCAAATTAAAAGCACTTTGCAGGTAGTTGGTAGTATTATGTATATGTATTTATGCATATACATGTATTATATTTTATAATGGGTATAAATTTTTAATAATCATGTAGTTAGCATTTAGTTATTTGGTTCTATATGTGTATTTTTTTCTTTAAAAGTTAAGTGTTTTATTGAATAATTGAATTATACAATTATGACATCATATTGTACTACACTATTTAAAGAATGTAATATGTTGGCTGTTTTATCTGAAGAAGTTTACAATTTGCCAGTAAACGAAAGCGCTAATCAACTTGAACAGTTGCCAGTGTGGTTTGTCTTCAATTTTGGTTTTTATCAGTTGTTGATTTATTTTTTTCTTTGTGGAATTGGTTATCCCATTGTCTGATTAACAAAAGCTCCCCATGAACTCAGTGTGCTACTGATAAAACTCTGCAGCTTTGGCAGAGTCAGTAGAAGGGGGTTCCACTTCACTCCCATTTGTGATGCAGACACAATATCCAATATGCAGACACCCTAACTAATAGCCCAGCAAGTAAGCCTCCCTACCCATGCCTGGGAACAGGCAGTGAACTAAAAAGTGGTCATGCTATGACCAGAAGATCTGAAAATTACAGAGGTTTAAAGGACTAGTGGAATACTTCGCATTGTTGTATATTAACAGTTTGTGAAATGTGCCTTGAAAGAGTTGTTAGAGCAACTTTTAGCTTGGGAGTACAGCTGTGAACCAAAAAGATGTTTTGGTAATCTCTGTCCACCAGGGAGCATGCCATTGATTTTGCCATTGCTTGACCAAGCATATGCACAGCCAGATCCTTACTATGCTCAGAAGGAACCAATGTGACTCTCAAGCTACGTAGGCTACCTATCCACCACTGCCATCTGATTTTTTTTCATTTATGTCAGGCTAGCCTAAAGAGACATTGCTAAGCCCTACCAATCAGTAGCATTAAAGCTACCACATATACCCGCTGTCCCCTTACACAATTTTATTTTATTTCATAAACTTACTGGACTGGAGCTATTTAACATATTTCTCAAATAAAATGACTAAAGAAGGTGCCTTGCTTATCTGCAAATTTTTTAGGGACCACCAACCACATCAGGTAAAGTAGGGAAGGAAGCAAGCATTGCAGGCTATTTGTCCTGCTAAAGCAAAAGAAAGACATCCTTCCTTCCTTCCTTCCCTAGCTGTTCTTATCCCTCTTTTCATAGCCCTTCTCCTAACCTACCTGCCTACCCTCACCCCCTTACCCATCATGTTGATCTGTCTAAAATCATGTATGTTTCTGTATTTTTGCCCCAGGATGTCCCTTCCTGGGGCAACCTATGCACAAATTATTTCCACAGGAAAATGCTCCTTACTAATGAAGTGTGCAAGTAATTATTTTGCATTGCTTGTTAACATATTAACCTTTAACGAGCACTCAATAAATGATTTTTTAAAAGGAGGCAACATCTGTTTGGAATTCTCTCTCTCAAGAAGTCAGAAGCAAAACAGAATACTCAGCATTCTAGAACCAGCTACTGTACTATCTACAAGAGGAAAACAAATACACCTGCAGACAACAGAAGGTTTTGCATACAAGACAATGTCTTAGTTTTAAGCCAGTATTACATAGCCATCTATGGTCTGCATTGAAGTAATTTAACTATCTTGATATTATAGCGATAACCCACACCTGGGTGTGGGTAATGCTGGATTTACCCACGGCTGGTGTGGTTTGGTCACAAGGGCGAAGCCCGAATGGCCAAACAAAGCCAACCGTGGGTAAATCCAGCATTACCCACACCCAGAAGTGGGTTATTGCTATTACACAATGACATTATTTAAGAAAAAAAATAATTACTTTTCTTAAATAATGGCATTGTATAATGCCTCCTTGCTGCCCTTCCGCAGCTGTCTGGTATTCTGTGGCAGTTCTGATGTACTCTGCATGCGTATGCCCATGCAGTGCATCAGAGCTGTGGGCAAAAGCAACAGAGAAAGCAAGATCTCTGTTGCTTTATACAAACTGTTTTGCTATGTTAAATGGGTTTAACATAGCGAGACAGTTTTGAAAAAAGCAATGGAGAATCTCCATTGCTTTTTAAAGTTGTCTCGCTATGTTAAACCCATTTAACATAGCGAGACAGTTTTGAAAAAAGCAATGGAGAAAGCAAGATCTCCGTTGCTTTTTACAAACTGTCTCGCTATGTTAAAGGAGTTTAACATAGTGAGACAGTGTGAAGCAATGGAGATCTTGCATTCTCCGTTGCTGTAAAAAAAAGAGTTATAGTAATGGAAAAAGTCCGGGTGACCGGACCTTTTTCCATTACTATAACTTTGATTTACAACGTGCATGCTGACCAATCAGCGTGCACGTTTTTGAATATTAATGGGGGGTCGTTGTTTAATGTTGGATTTTCTGTACTACAAGAATCATTTTCCCATACTCCATGTCATTACTGTTACATCTACCAGAGTATAAACCTTCACCTTACTCTATGAACTGAAGCAAGTGCTTTTCCGACTAACTGTATATGTAACTTTCTCTCTCTTTCTCTCTCTCAGTTCCTTTCATCCCACTCAGCACATCAGGCAACAATCGCCCCACCAGGCACTAATTGTTTCTGTAGCAGTTACAGTTTTACGGGGTTGGACTGCTAGCCTGATGCCCAACCCTCCTCGGAAGGTGTACCATACACACACGCGCACTCACACCTAGGGTAAATTTAGAGTGTCCAATCCACCTACTTCATGTCTTTGGAATGTGGAAGGAAACCGGAGCACTCGAAGAAAACCCAAGCAAACATAGGGAGGACATGCAGTCTCTACACAGAAGGTACCCCAGCCAAGAATCAAACTGGAGAACCTCTTGCTGTGAGCAACAATGCTAACCGCTGCACCACTACAGCCACCCATATGTAACTTTAGTAGTAGATATTTCCGTTCCTATGTAAGTAACTAGGTGTTTCATTACTTAAAAATAAATAAAATAGATAAATAGCCTGTGGTGCCCTACTTCTGTGATGCCCATCAACTCCATGGAGTTGTAGATCCTAGAGAGTCACCAGAATTAACCCTCTTATAATCTACCACTACATAGAGTATATTATCTGCCTCCCAAGCACATGCAAATTACAGGTGAATATACAACTACCTGCATCTTCTGGCATCTGAACTGAAGTTTAAAAGAGGGCATAGTCCCCTTTGAATATAATCCTTGTTACATTATCCATCTTATAGGTACATAGGTAAGTACTACAATAGCTGCCCTTGCAGGCCATTTTAAGCCTAGCCAGTTTCCCTTTTTGTGCTCGAAATAACCTATCCCATTTAGTTATAGACTAACCCATTTGGTTACAGACTGACCTTACCCATCCCATGGTCGATAATTATATATTATCCCTAATGAGAATAACTGGAATCATACCATAGATAATTTGAAGGGACCCGTGAATGGGATAAAGCATTTAGGAGCTGCATCTGTCCATTTGTAGTACAATAAGGCAGTCGGGGGATAAGTTTTCTATTTCCCATCCATAGATCTAAGTTGTACTTGAAAATGGACAGGGATAACTTTGTTTTATGGTGATGGGGAGTCTGATCTATAGCAGCTGTATCCTCTGCGAAATATAACTGGCTCTCCAGACCATTCTCTTGATGTTGCAGAAAAGATTTAGATCCCTAGACTTGAGTATTCCTGATGCCATTTGACTTGCTGATGTGCAGAAAATCCATCAGTAATGGGTTGGAGGATGCCCTGTACACCAGACACTGGTCACCTCTTAGCAATCTGTAGGATACCGAGTATAGTGACAGCTTTGAGTCAGTCCATGTAGGAAATGGTGCTCAGGCCTTGTATCCTTCCAGTAAGGTATCTCTGTTGGTGTTCTAGTTGTTGCATGTATCTGGACTGATACATGCCAAAGGGGACATTACATTCAATGATTGGGTTAATGAGGGCTGAGTACAGGGGGCAATGACATCTCCAGATCTAGACACAATCCCTTTGTTTACAAAATTGTGCAATATAGGACTTTCTTACAACAATAGACACATGTAGATCAAAAGTTAGGTCACTGCCCACATAAATTCCCAAATTCTGTACATCTGGATCAACTCTTAGGGTTGTATTGTCAATATGGTAGTTCCCTGGCATAGATGACTTACCAAAGGATACAATAATGCATTTTTGTTTCAGACCATGATTTAGATATCACTTGTTTATTTGAGAAAAACCTTCCTGAAGGATGGCTAAATCATTTGGGGATACAATAACTGTTCCTAGCTTGCAGGCATCTGCAGACTTAGTCAGCCAGAGACCTTTGATGGCTTGTACTTCAGAAAATTAGATGCCAAACAGGAGAGGTCCCAGCACAAAACCCTGGAGGACTTCACTGGTAACTGCTCTCTTTGTGAAGATAACTTCCCCTGTTTTGATTATCTGCATCTTATCTGTGAACCAGTTGGCAAACCAGGGGATAACACAGGGGTTTATTCCCAGTATATGCAGCTTTTCTACTATGTCTGAGTGAGGAACTGTATAAAAAGAATTGGCCAGTTTGAAGTATGTTGTGTGTACTGTTTTGCCTTCATCCATACCTTTGGTGACCTTTTCAAAAAAATCCACCTAGTTGAATAAGCCTGACCTGCCTTTGACGAGTCACACTGAGACAGATCTTGTGTTTGGAGGTTCCATATGACCTGATCATGTCCTGTTCTTCATACAACACATGGGAGTAAAATTCAAACCAACAATGTAAAAGTATTATAATACATTTCATTATTATGCATGTAACATAGGTTTACACTACCTGGTCATGGCACTGTCCTGGTATCAGACAAAATACTTACAAATGTGGATTAATGAAATATGATTGCTAAATAATTCTAAATTTGTCAAAAGCTTTTAAGCTACTGACCTGATTATTAGCAAGCTGACAGAAATACACTCCTCTTGTCTCATGTGGTAAAAAAATATATGAAAAGCAGAACTAAAATAACCAAACAGAACTTTTGATTTGTCATTTCAAAACACACAGTGTATCAGGGATCAGTTCTTGACCTTCTCATCTATCCACACTTGCTACAAGTTGCAGTGACAATGACGTTCTCATGACACTATGCAGTATACAGATAACATTATATTCACATTAGTAACAATTTAGATAAATAAATAAACTGGAAAAAGGGTTAAAAACAGTAATTAATTGCTGGGACTGAGCAGCCTTCAGCTCAGTGCTTGCAAAACAAAATAAAGCTCTGTGGACCAAACAAACAATCTCAGGACAGTCAAGATCTCCTAGACATATTCACAGTAAGTGGAGTGCTCAAAGTTTTTCAATCATTAAAGCGCCTGAGAATAAACATTTATCAGATATACATTTTAAGTAGCATTTTCTAACAATTCCCTTAAATATAAACAAACTAGGTGCAATATAAATATATTCATCAATTAATAACCCTAGAATCCAAACGAGAGAACAGATAAGGCAGCATGATTCCAAAAATTACTCTATGGATATGTTGTTATAATTGCTGGTGTCAGTCAAGGAATAACTGAAGCTGCATTTGCTAAAAAATCAACTTCAGGCATATCACTGCTAAAAGCCCTTAGATGGCTAACAGTATGCAACAAGTTAAGTTACATGCAACTAAGTATGGCCACAAAAATCTATATAAAGTCATGCCCTCTTGCTCAGATACATGCTGAACTGTTAACAAATCCTGTAATGAAGTATATTCCTCAGAATACACACTAGCTATATAAAAAGTGACCCCAACATCTGGGCTCAAGGCTTAGAGCACCAGTGTACCACGGTCTGGAACACCTGCTACAGTCACCACCAATTCAAGAAGTTATAACTCATCCTCTTGTCCACAGAATGGTTTTCCCAGAACTGCATTTGTGCTGTGCAAAAATTGTCATTATACAACGACCCCCCCATTAATATTCCAAAACGTGCACGCTGATTGGTCAGCGTGCACATTGTAAATCAGAGTTATAGTAATGGAAAAAGGTCCAGTCGCCCGGAATTTTTCCATTAGTATAACTCTTTTTTTTTTTTTACAGCAACGGAGAACGCAAGATCTCCGTTGCTTTTTACAACCTGTCTCGCTATGTTAAATGAGTTTAACATAGCGAGACAGCTTTAAAAAAAGCAACGGAGATTCTTCTCTGCTTTTTTTAAAGCTGTCTCACTATGTTAAACTCGTTTAACATAGCGAGACAGGTTGTAAAAAGCAACAGAGATCTTGCTTTCTCTGTTGCTTTTGCCCACAGCTCTGATGTACTGCGTAAGTATACGCATGCGCAGTACATCAGAACTGCCGCAGAATACCAGACAGCTGCGGAAGGGCATCAAGGAGGTATTATACAATGCCATTATTTAAGAAAAGTAATTATTTTTTTTCTTAAATAATGTCATTGTATAATAGCAATAACCCACTTCTGGGTGTGAGTAATGCTGGATTTACCCACGGTTGGCTTTATTTGGCCACTCGAGCTTCACCCTCGTGACCAAACCATATAAACCGTGGGTAAATCCAGCATTACCCACATCCAGGCGTGGATTATTGCTATATTAATTATGCATCATCAAAAAAGAGAAATATAACAAAAACCCTGAAAGTATTTTATAATGCTACTACTATTTTCTTTACCCACTCCCTAAAACTTCACCATGCAGCATTCATTCCCTTAGTACCCTTATCATCTTAAAATATTCTAGTCCTGTTTTTTTTAGGTAGTTACTAAGTATGCAGTCCAGGAGATAACTGAAGAGCCTAATCCAATTTCCCCATTACCCCAGACCATTGTTTGGATAAGTGACTTGCTCAGCATTTAACAGTAAACAAATGAAGACCATCCCTTAACTGAAAATGAAATTTGAGTATTAAATAAAAGGCTGACATTTATACCAGCAGCAACTAAGGACATTTCAAAAACTGTAACAGAATTTAAACTATTTGTCTATAAACTCAATTTAAGGGTGTTTTTTTGGACAGCAAGGAATTTCTAGGCAATTTTTTGCTGATAAGTACTGTAAAAATAATGTTTTTATTCCACCAGCTAACCAGATTGTTTCTGCATTTGAAAGAATGGTGGAGCATGAAATGTATAGTGCTTTATATACTAAACCTAATAAAAAAGGTTTTTATAACATAAATAAGGATGAATATGATGCTATTCGTTCATTACAGGATAATGACAAAATAGTTATTAAACCAGTTGATAAAGGAGGTGGTATAGTTATGTTAAATAAAGAGAAATATATCACCTCCATGTTTATTGATTATGCATGTGTAACAACAAATACTGTGAAAAATATTAGTTATTACATAGCTTCATACCACTCTAATATACTGCATCAAGGTATTATTGATCAGAAACTCTTTGACTACCCATATGTGAGTAAACTAGTTATTCCTATTATTTATGGCATCCCTAAAATTCATAAATCTCTTACACACCCTCCATTACACCCAATTGACCCATCTCTAAATATTTAGAAAACAAATTAAAAAGGGTTCTTTATACCTCTACAACTATAGTTAAAGACAGTACTGATTTTCTGAAACTTCTTTATGAATGGACTAAAAATAATTCAGCACTTAGTTGCTATTTGGTGACACTTGATGTTGAGTCATTATTTACATGCATTCCTAATGACATAGGGCTTCGGATGGTTAAAAAATATGTATTAGAACAACCTAGTTTAAAAAATCTTAATATTGACAATATGTGATTTACTGAAAATAGTATTGGAAAATAATGTATTTTTATTTCATGACAAATATTATCAACATTTAACAGGGGTTATGAAGGGCACCCCTGTAGCAAACACATATGCCAATATAGTCATGAACTCTTGGGAATTAAAGGCTATATTGAATAACTATAACTGTGAGAATTATTTATGTAAGAAGGTTGTATTTTATAAAAGGTTTGCTGATGACCATTTTTTTCATGTGGGAGGGTTCATTAAATGACCTAAATGAATTTATTATATATTTACACACTACTACTACCTTTTGAAATTTAAGAAAAATATACAGTATCAGTCTATAGATTTTTTTGGATATTACGTTGAAGAAAAATTTGAAAGGACAATTTAAGCAACACTTTGTAGGAAACAACTTAAAAATGTTCTTACGTAGCAAGAGATAGTATGCACCCAAGCTATACGTTTAATAACATCATGAGAAACCAAATGGCTAGAGTCAGCAGACTGAACACACAAGATGCAGTTCTGGTACAACAACTGGATCAAATAGTTAATGATTTTGAAAAAGGGGGTATCATAAGAGCAAGGCACAAAAGGCCAAATATGAAATATTAAAGAACAGGAATTCTAAATATTGTCCATTTTTTTCTAATAGAAATTTACAAAAGAATACTGATTGTAAGATAAATATGGACATAGGATGTAGGTAGATTCTTACATATGACCTAACTACAAATAGGATAAAAGATATTGTTAAAAAATACTGACCTCTTCTGTCTCAAGTTCCTGAAATGCAAGATGTCTATTTGAAAAATCTTGTTTTTAATTACAAAAGTACTACTCTAAAAAATAGACTATGTTATAAAAAGCAAGTGAGATATAAGTACAAAATACAAGAAACACAGGTAACTTTAAATGTAGGCACATTGACTGTTCTAACTATATTTTTACAGATTCTAGCTTTATAGATCCTGTTAGAAAGACACTCCCAGGATTCAATAAAGTCCATGTAGCAATAGTGTTATTCCTGCATGGAGTGAATGGTGTTCACGTCTGCATAGCCTTCCCAGCAACGAGCCTTTCATATTAATGAAGGCACACTACTAAGATGGATCTGCGGACACGAACACTGAATGAGTGCAGGGGGTATGTTGCAGTGGTGCTCACAGATCTAACATATCCCTTGCACTCTCAAAGTACCGTACGGCACTTTTTAAATGCTTTCATTGTCCATGGACACTGAAAGCCGGATCTGTGAATGGAAGTCAATGCAGGGGGGTGTGTGACAGGAACTGTAACATTCCCCCTGCATTGTCAAAGTGCCATACGGCACTTCATAGTTAAATAGTGTCCTTGGACACACACCTGTCAACCCCATAGAGCAAGAATCTGGCCAAAGCCCTGAAATAAAAGCAGGACAAATGGACAACAATAAGGGAACATTTAAAATATTGCCCTTACAAATGAAAGTTGATAGACTAAAACAGCTTTTCCATGACAGTGTCATGAAGAATATGTGGCTTCCATATGACATGCTGATATATAAATAGTGAGGAATATGTATTTAACATACTTGTATTTTTTTTTTTTTATTTATATGACACGTTTAAGCATAGTTGAGCGGGTTTGCACATCACGGCGCTTCGCTAAACATTGTTTCAACATCTCAGAGGCACTAAATACAAATGTATAGCTAAGAATGGTGAGATAGCATAGTGGTTAGAGTTCTGGCTTTGCATGCTGTAGTTCATAGTTTGAGTACCAAGACAGGCCATTTATTTTTATATCAGAAATCAGTGTTAAAAATCTATTTTTATTCTATTAAATGATGTAGTAATTGATATTTGTTAACCAGGGTAGTGTAGCTAGTCCAAATTTCCAGTGTCAGTGGATATATGATGTGAAACCCCCATGTAAACACAGTGTCCCATACAGTACAGTCACACCTCAAGGTAATGTCATGAAAGCACATAGGGGGTTGTCATGTAATGTAAACTATATACATCTAATAATATGTCAGTAATGAGTAATTAATGTGCAATGCTAAACTTTTTTGACCTGAAAACTGATCAATGCTTATCAGTGCTCAGCTCTGCTTAGCCGGTTTGAGCATTGCTTAGAAGTCTATCCTAAGCAGTATTTAGCCCAGCTGAGTGGATTTGCACACCACTAAGCACAGCTCAAGATTTACCCATTTAAGCACTGCTCAACTCAGCTTAAATGCTGAGTTGTGGTCAACATTTTTGAAAATGGTCCAATGATGGCAAAGGGCAGGAATATGGTCTTATTTAAACTGCACAGGTGGGATAACACCCAGAACCTGTTGCAGTTTGATCTGTGTAGGAACTATGTCTGGCCTTGGAGAGAGAAAGCGCTTTTGGATGCAGCGCTGGGGCATTTTGGAGTCCATTGTTATGGCTGGGCTCCTTGTTGAATACCATGATGACAGACTGCTGCAGGGCCAGTACCAGGGCTCACAGTACAAAGCAGAGGCCTGGCACCATCTGGCATGTGACCTCATCAGTGCCACTGGAATCCCCCAAACTAGTGAGCAAGTACGGCATCATTATGCCGACCTAAAGAGTAGGAAGGGGGTGCTCTTGGCCCAATGGATCCAAAATGCTTGGGACCAGAATGCCCCAGTAGTTTGTAAGCATCTTATCTACAGCTGTACCAAATTCGTGTCTGAGTATGTGATAGACAGGTATGCATAATGTTTGTTTTTTCCCCTGCACTGCAGTGGAGAGGGCTAGCAATGTGGAGGCCCATGCGGGCAGACTGTCCAGGATGTGCTGAGGGGCTGGTAAGTACAGATCTATCTTGCAGTATATAGTGCAATAAATAAGAAGGACTACAGTCTTTACTGCCAGTAGGTATAGTGTGCTCTGTGCCTACTGAACAAATAGAGTTTGTCAGACTAATATTGATCTCTAGGATATGCAGTAATAAAGCACTGTGTCATGTTACTCAAATAAAGATTTATACCACAAACTGTTGTGTTTACTCTGGTATGTTGTTGTAGAAATAGAATGTGTACAGGTTCTTCACAGCAAACATGGCTTTGACAGCATGCATTAACTAAGGTTATTCTGAGAACCAGCTGTTATGCAAAATTGGATTGTGGAGCTGTAAAACAAGATATAAATGAAATATGAAATGTGTCCTGCACTAAGATCTGAACCCTGAATAGTAATGTGCAATGTATTATAGTGTGTCCCCTGCAGCATTGTCTTGTGTTAACCTTTGCTTTCCAGATTGTATTATTTCAAAGGATTAATACACAGTACACTATCTGTCATGCATGAATCTCAGGATTACAAGGTCAGACTGTCTAACCAGAAAAGTATTTGGTAGAAATCAGTCAAACAAGAGAAGACAGTTCCCCAGTAGCTCAGTGTGATGAGAAATAGCTTTGTTGTTCATTTTTGCATACCCAGAAACAGTCTGAGTCCAGGGAGTGGTACTAAGATGTGTCCATATTTACACTCAAGAAATCGAATATTTGTAGAAACAGTCAGGTAGTGTTAATATATATTTTCTTCACAGGTCTTACAGGTAAAGAAATATTTGTAGTAGCTGTAGGAAGGGTATACTACTACACTGTGTACAACTGTTCCACTGTCTAATCCCATGCCTGCAAATGACAGCAGGATAAGTACATACACCATGCACTCTTCCCGATACATGTCTCTCAAGTGTCACACTGTCACGGCTAGTGGTCACTGCTGCCAATAACCTTGGACACAGATAGGAATCCAGATGAAGTATGCCAGTAGCACACTCACACAACATCAGTGCAGGGTACCCCTTCTTTGTCATATATGTAACCCTGACATGTACAAGTCCCCTCTAGTTATGTACCCAGAGTTGTCACAGTTTGCCCCAAACCATTCCAGGTTGACAGTTTAACAGGTATGTGTGTGCTACAGAAGCTATGTGCCATAGGCAGATGTAAAGTGAGGGCAGACCTGTAATGTATTGATCAGTACTGTTGTGAAAAATAGAAGACTATATAGTTGTTAATGGACTTTTTTCTCCCCCTCCCACCCCTTATATGCATCAGTAATTATTATTCCTATACTATGGGTATGTTGCTCTCAAAACCAAATGTTGGGACTTGTGTTCTATTATTGTTCATATATTTAATTGGTCGCATATTAATATACCTTGTTCAAATACCATTGTTGGTGGTCTGTTGCCGTCAATGTAACTGGCATGCTGTTACAATGCTTACTGTTGTTCCATTTAAGCATGTGCTCTGTTTGCTATGCAACTGTTTCAAATCTATTGTTTTGTGTTAGTTGGAACATCCATACATGTTGTTATAACTAATTTTGAAATGTTTTGTTCATGACTAACCAATAAATTTTGGAAAACCTCAACACCATAGCATGTTTGGGAAGGCAGATTTGCCTGTCCCACCTGATCTGGCAGTGGCACCGGGCCCCAGCATATCAGGGACCCAACCCAGAACTTCCTCCTCTGCTGGTCCTGCATCACCTTTGGGTGGAACTGCCTCAGGGGATGGGGCCTGTCCCCCCCAGGTGCAGGCATGGAGAGGAGTCCATCACCAGCAGCAGGTTCTGAGGTATGGTGCACAGTGTCATCTGCTCAGAGTTGGATGGATGGCTGAGCCAGATCAAGGGTCACCTGGCGCACCTCGAAGGGCAGTCTGCCCCTGCTGTCCAGCCCCCAGCACAGCCACCTTCTGGGCTGTGAAGGTGCAGTGGTGACTGCCCATGGGTGGGGACCTCAGTCCAACAGTTTCCATCAGGGGGCACATGGACTTCTGATTCCCAACCACCCTCCTCGTCCAAGGTATTTAACCCCCTCATGTGTCATACATTGCCCCTGTCTGCTGTCCTGTCTGTCTTGTTTGTCTGCAAATGCAATCTCTCCTACCCAACCTATATCCCCAAATGAACCTACAACCTTTCGTCAACATCCCATTCTCACCTTAAAAAAAGAAAAAAAAAGGGGGGGGCACCTGTCCCCACAAACAAAATCATGTCCCATACATAGCTCTCCATTTCGCTCCCACGTACATTGATGTAAATCAATTCACCCTTGAATTACTTAAGCAATCTATGGCACCCACATCCCCCCCTGTATGATGCGAAGCTCTAAATTCCAAATCATCCACATCATTCACAGATGTTGCTGCAGAAGAAATGGAGAGCTATGGTCCTTTCCTACACCCGTCCTGCACATCCCTAGCTGGTTTTACTAATGTTTTTCCCTCCTGCTTGCCCCCATTTCACCACTTTCCTATCACCTTTTTTTTTCTTTTTTTTTTGAAATTAGTGCGGGTTTAAGTGGGAATAAGCACCCTAAGTGAAGCTAAGGGGACTTAATCATCTCTTAGCATCGCTTAGCTTCTCAGAAAACTATGCAAACCCACTTACAACTGCTTAAAACTGCTTTAATCATTCTGTCTCAATCAGCCCTTGTTCTGTCCAGCAACAAAATAATCACCCCTACCAAGTCTCGAACCCAGGACCCTGTGCATTACAGTCACAGCAAATGTACCACTATACCATCTGAGCTGTAAGATTTTATAATGCTTTTGTAACTATATCATGCATTATAGTCATCTAACACTGGGGAAGAAACTCTGTAGAATTAGTAATGCTTTTGTATACATACATCTGGACAAAGCCTCACAAACTGGGGGGACAAAGGTGCAAAAATAGGGACATATTTTATATATTGATTTTATAAGCTTAGAAATGTGCTACAGTAACACGGTTTGTTTTAATGCATATTTTCTGAATTATTTCAAGTCTGAGACCCAAATGCTTCTCATTATTTAATGACTTCAATCCACACATCATCCCACTGATTTGTCAGAAATCCACAACAGTTATGGGGAACAGACCAAAGATATGAGCCAAACATCTGGACATTCTATGAAAATCTGGATAGTTGAGAGGTATGAGTGCAGTTTTGCAGCATTATGGAAAATATACTGAGCTGCCAAGCATTTCACCCAGCACCTTCTGAACTACAGTCAGAGGAATACAACACACCAAATCAGCTCTGGGGAATTGCTAACACATTTGCAAATACATCATGCACTACAGGGATGTAACTGTACGGACAAAGAGACATTGGTGAGAAATTGTCTACCCAGAACCATTTGCACTACAGTCAAAGCAACATACCAGTAAGCCAACTAACCTCTACAGTATAACGACTGTTTCAACTAACATATCCTGATTTCCAGTCACACACTACTCCTATATATACTGCCCCAAATCACACTGTACTTGGAATCCTGAGGTTCTAAGGGACATGTCTCAGTCTACCCCTTCAAACATACACAGCTGATAGACCTCCAGCAACTGTAGCAGCATGCACAGTCAGATAAAAATGGATCTATGACACTCACATCTGCCCCTCTCCCTACTCAATCCAACAAACATTTACACACTACACTGCTACACAATCTTGAAAGTCTGTTAACAATGGCCAGACATACATAACTCTCAACTGTACAGATTTCCACAGAATGCCCAGGTTTTGGCCTCATATTTATGGCCTCTTCCTCATAACATTTCTGGGATTCTGCTAAATCTCTGGGATGATATCAGGAATGAAGTCACTAAATAATGATATACCATACCTCTCAACCTCTTAGTGCAAGAAATCTGGACAAAGCCTGACATAATTGGGGGACAGAGGCTCAGAAATAGGGACATATTTTAAATACTGGTGTTATAAATGTAAAAAGTTGCTGGAGTGACAGGGTTTGTTCAAACATATAAATTTTCTGCAGGGTATGACACCTGAAACATAAATGGATGTAATTATTTAGTGACTTCAATCCTCAGATCATCCTAGTTATTTGCCAAAAAAAACGTTGTATGAGGAACATACCAAAATAAGAGCCAAACTTCTGGACATTCTGCAAAAATCTGGACAGTTGAGAGGTATGTCACATACATATCAGTTTTAGACATCAAATCATGCAGAAAATGCATGGCCAAACAATCCCTGTTAATCTAGCAAGTTTCTAACTGTATAACAGCAATACCTACAAGCTGCCCCTAACGTTGGAACTTTGTCCCCCATTTTGTTGTTCTTTCTCCACATTTCTTGTGCTAAGATCTTGACAAATATGCAGGCACAGCATGCAAAACTGTGGACATAGCACATCAATCTAAACAGTGAACAGTATTTCCACCTACACTCTGTGATGCTGTAGCTCCCACACCTCCAAAATGTCCCCCTCACAGCCAAGGAAAAGGGGCAAGGCCCACATGAAGGACTTAATTATAGCACTGAGTTGCCATGCCATTGGATAATGGAAAGACAACACAGCTGTTCTGGATGCAATTAGCAAGTGAGACACACCAACTGGTGCACAGACGATCACCTGCTCATGAGCATTACCTACATAAGGCAAGCTGCTGCCTATGCAAAACAGGTTTAAACTTTTGTATAAAATAACAGACTGCAACTACAGAAGCCTATACTTCTGGAGTACTCTGAGAAAACACTACAGCACTACAACAGGTATGTCAAACAATTAAGCATGTAATGGAATGCAGATGAGGGGATGCAATCATGGGAAATAGGAAGTTAAACAATAGGTCTCAACAGGACTTGCTGGACTGACATGTTGCTGTCCAGCACTCACGGCCATCCCCTGATGGCTCTGTCTGCAGTGACATAGATCACATCTCTGGACCCTGAGTCACCCCAGCAAAGGTCAGCTCACATATGACTACTACTGGAGTGTCTGTTGTACAATACTGACCGTGACACTGATAGGCCAGCTACCTGGGATGTTGTAAATATTCATATGTCACTTGTGAATACTACTATGATACATATGCTTGTTTTACAAATGTAACAGACCTATATACAAACATATACAACACTAATACCCTTGAAGACATCCTACAGTGGCTGTCCATAAACTGCCCACAAGAAACCATTGTTCTCAGAGATTTTAATATAGACTGGAACATCTGTTCCTCAGACTTCCCTACCATCCACATAAATCTATATGGCTTCTACCGAGTTATATCATCTACCACTAGAATTAGTAAGCCCAGCAACAAAGAAAGTATACTAGACTGGACTCTCATAAATAACCACCCCCAAATGTATAAAGCAGGCACTCAACTTGAGGAAATAAGTAATCACTTCCTAACTTATATACTCAGACAAAAAACTGATATCCCTCAAATACCTAGCTTCAGAACTATTAGGAGCAATAAGAGCTTCAATCAAACTGAATTCCAAAAAGAACTTCAGTCATGTAACTGGAATTGTCTAAAATTACTCCCACTAGATGAAGCAGTATCATACTTTAACTCCACATTTCATACTATCTTTGATAACCATTCACCTATCAGGACAATCAGAACCAAGAAAAAAGCATCACTGTGGCTGTCTAAAGAAACCAGACAAAAAACTGCAAGTAGAAATAAAGCCTGGACCTCATGGAGAACCAATAAATCCCCAAAGGACCAACTTATATATAAACAGCTAAGGAATGATAGAAAAAAGACTATAGGTCTAGACAAAAAAATCTATTACTGTAACCTGCAATGTGAACATCAAAATCAACCACAATCATTTTGGTCCAGTTTAAACAATCTTCTCAACACAGGCCATACTACTACCCCTACCCCCATGACTACCCTCCAAAAACCTCCAGAAAATATTGCCAACACCTTTAACACTTTCTTTACAGAAACCATACAATCCCTTGCCAACCAACTAGGACCCAATAGCCTAGACCCAATTGACCCCATATCCAACACCTACCCCTCCTTTAACTTTCAACCAGTACAACATCAATTATCCGATCGTTAATCAAGAAACTGAAACCCACCACCCTATCAGCAGACCTACTCCCCGCTGAATATCTTCAAGAAGCTGCAGACGTACTAGCATATCCCATTTCAATAATAAAAACAGAACCATCTCGGAAGCATATATCCCCTCCATATGGAAAATTTCCCACATAATTCCACTCCATAAAGGGGGTAATTCCACTGATCTATCAAATTACTGGCCCATTGCCATCCTGTCACCTCTGGCTAAAATTATGAAAAAATGTATCCATAAGCAACTCTTACATTACCTCAATCTGTACGATCTCTTAGGCCCCTCTCAGCATGGATTTAGACCTCACCATAGTACTACCTCAGCCCATCTATCTTTCTCTCAGACAATAAATCAAAATCGTAATAATAACGTGCTCTCCTCTGCTCTCTTTCTTGACCTATCTAAGGCATTTGACATGGTCAACTACTGCTCTGCACACTAAAAACTCTCGCCATAGATAACCTGGCAATATGCTGGTTTCAATCCTATCTAAGTGGCAGACAACAAACTGTGCTATGGAAGGATAGCCTATCCTCCCTACTGCCAGTCACCCTTGGAGTGCCTCAAGGGTCCATACTAGGACCTCTCCTATTTTCCATCTTCATTAATGATCTCCATACAGTCATCTCCAAAGCAACCTGCATTCAATATGCAGATGACTGTACCCTAATCTGTTCTGCCACCTCCCAGAAAGACCTACAGACCTTATCCCAAAATACTTTTAATAAAGTAGAAAACTGGCTCACTGACCGGCATCTTCTATTAAATCCAAATAAAACAAAACTGTTACTCTTCACCCCCACTCAGAAAGTCCCATTAACATCATTTACCATAACAGCCAATAATGGCACCATAATTTCTCCAGAAGCTAATACAAAACTATTAGGTGTAATAGTCGACAATAACATTAGGTATGATGTTCATATCAATAAATCCATTACAACAGTCAATAAGAAGCTTGGATCTTTATATAGGATTAAGCCATTCCTAACCCCAACTGCTAGGACAGTGATTACCCGTACACATTTACTATCAACCATTCTTTATGCCTCCCCGATTGATACAAACCTAAGTAAATCTGACCTCAATAAACTCAATAGCTGCTACATTAACATAGCCAGATTTGCCACAGGTTCAGCATATAGAACGCACCACTGTCTTACCCTACAATCCCTAGATTGGCTAGAGTTACCCTCTCAACTCCAGTATAATCAATTAATAGTAGCCCACAAAGTCCTCTATAAGCCCGAAAGCACACCTATACTCAAAAATATAATCACCCCTACAGTAACCTAAAAACACTCTGCTCTTCTGATAAAATGCTGGTACAAACTGTTAAATCCAATAACTTGGCAGGTGAGTCATTATTTTGCAATTTTGTTGGCAAAATCTGGAACCTACTCCCTGCTGAATTTACAGCAATTCACTTTATAATCCAATTTAAAATGTTTTTCAAAACATACCTAAAAATTCAATGGCTGTGCCCCTGTACAAACCCTTACTAACCAATTCACCATTTACTTTATGACTATATTCTCTGGCTACTTGTAGAAACAGTCTTATAAAATGTCTGAAACATTTTAGCTATCTCACTCTAATGTATTGCACTACTGAATGATATGCTACCTTACACAGCTTTGTACAACTAAAACTGTTTATGTTCTAATAAGAAAATGAATAACTGTAAAGTTTTTATGTATGTATTCCAATAAATCTGGAACATGTATCTATATGTAATTGTATAAAAAAACTGTAACTGTTAAGTCTTCTGTATCTATGCACATGTGGAGTTTTTCTCACCGGGCCTCCACTGAAAATGGACCTGTATCCAGTCGGACTTTTCCAGTTAACAAATGTAAAATAAATAAATAAACTTTGTCATTGTGTCTGGTCTGTATAGCAATAAGTCAGCTCTTAGAGTACTTGCATATGCATGTGGAGACACTGTATAGCTAACTCCCAATAGCTTTGGTCTTGGTCACGCTTATTATTTTGCTAATAGGCTCATCACATAGTAGGATTTGTCACGCTTTGTTGAGGGCCTTACAGTAGCTGTTAAGAGATGGATTGTGGCAGTCAGAACTACCTTAAAGTCTTGGCTGAAGGGCCCATAGGTAGCAAAGTTGTGCCAGACTTTACCAGGAGAGTGTGTGTGTGTGTGTGTGTGTGTGTGTGTGTGTGTGTGTGTGTGTGTGTGTGTGTGTGTGTGTGTGTGTGTGTGTGTGGTTGGACAGAGAGGCTGACAGATGTTTTGGATTGACTGCTCTGCTGAGATGTTAACCTCATAGGTGTGCCAGTGGGGAGGTTATTGAGGATATGGAGAGAGAGGGAGAGATGATCCCCACACTGACTGTGACCTCTGTGTACTCTGAAGGGTAATTGTTCTTTAATGTGTTTGTACTTGTCATCCTGCCATTGTGTACATCCCTCACTGGTGGTAGTGGTGAGTATTTAGGCTCTCTGATGATTGGGTTAGTGCAGGGGCATCACACTGACAGTACGTACTGGTGGATACAGATGGCATATCACAGCATGTACCGTCATTGAGCCCCTCTCAGTCTGAGAATGACATACAGGGTTATTTCAGATTGTTTAGGTCTCCTTGACCATTCCTGACATACTCTGCCTAGGTGAGTGTGTACTCCACACCTGTATCTGATTGCCTCACAGTTATGGCTAGCATACCTGGTGACCCCAGCAGTAGGACAGCAAGTCATAGGTAGTAGTAATGGGTGGATGCTGGCACTGGGTCAGCAGCAGTGCATGCATACTGAGCATACAATGTAAGGGAATGGATGCAGTACCAGATACCCAGGTACCATCACTGTGTCCCTAGGGGTCTGGCATGCCACAGACATAGTCCCAAAACTATGTGGATAAACATCATATATTGTTCAATTGGTGTGCGGTAATACACATTTGTCTGGCAGGGGGGTCTACATCTTTCAGGCACATGTACACATTCCACAAACATCTGGGTACTGAAGATGTCAGACACCTGTGAGGAGGTCACCCTACACCAACATATGCACTGATCTCAGTTATTGTATAGATCAGATGTTCCTGGAATGTCCATATGCACCTGTAGGAGCACTCACCTATTTGTGGGATGTAGGCTTGAAGACATGGTACTGTACAGCTGTCCATAGGGGACACCCAGCAGTCAATGGCAGTGATGTGTGTGGACACATAACAACACAGTCTGTCACAGCAGACAGGCCCCTTATGGTATTCCACATGCCATACCAGGTTACTAGGCTGTGGGCCCTGAGCAGCCACATTCCTAGGCCACATGTTAACCCATGTGCATGCAAAGCAGCAGCTGATGTCCCCATCCAACAGGGACACAGGTGGTATCCCAAGGGTGTATGTGTCGTTAACCATCCAGCTGACCATGTTAGACCTGCAAAGGTGTAGGTAGCTATTCTGCCTGATAAGGACAGGGTGCCCATTCCCCCGCAGGGTGAATGTTTGTGACACACATCCAAGCTGCCAACAAAGCCAGTCCAGTGTGTGTGTGTGTGTGTGTGTGTGTGTGTGTGTGTGTGTGTGTGTGTGTGTGTGTCTGTGTCTGTGTGTATCTGTGTGTTAACAGAGTGGAGCATGACCTGCACTCATGCAGCAGTCCCAGCAATGTGAAGTGTGTGATTGCCTTGCATGCCAGAGTGAGGTACCTCTTGAGGGGTATGTATGACACTGGGTAGAGGGTTGGCCTTATAGCCTATAGGTGTACGGTAGCTATCTGATGGGCTGGTATGCCCTGGTAGGGAACTTCTGTGATGTCCACAGCTGCTGCATGTGCCATCTGATGTAAATGATGAATGGAGGATTATGCACATTAATGGTCCTCATTGGGGGGAACATCAAACATCAGGATCAGGTGTGCAATACATGCTGTTATATACCAGTATGGTGAAACTACCCACATACATACTGTGCTAATAAAGGCAGGGGTATGATGTTGGACTTAGCGGCAGATAGTGCTAGCAAACGTGGATGTTCAGGATCTGGAAGTAACAGTGCCCAATGTATGAGGGGGTGCCCTGTGGTCAGACCTAGAAGCCACTGTGAACAACCTGGGCCAGCATGGCTGAACCTATGCACAGGTCAGGCACAGGGCCACTGACATACTCCACCATTCCCGGCAAAGGGCTGCAGCTGTGGCCAGGGACTGGACAGCCATAGGTGGGGGCCCTGCTATGCAACCCCCACTTACACAAACAGAGGAGTTCCTCACCAACCTTGGGACAGCCACCACACCCCAGGAAACCATACAATCCTATGGCATGGAGGTGGGTGGCTCACAGTCAAC
This sequence comes from Protopterus annectens, assembly GCF_019279795.1. Taxonomy (NCBI): domain Eukaryota; kingdom Metazoa; phylum Chordata; order Ceratodontiformes; family Protopteridae; genus Protopterus; species Protopterus annectens. The sequence continues at coordinate 367,138,619 of NC_056727.1, read as the reverse complement.
AGGCTAGGAGCATCCAAGTAAGGCCCCAGTCACTTCAATACTGTATCATTCACACTGGCATCCTTGGAGTATCTGGATGCATATGTCAGGTCAAACTGCATTTGGGGGTGGGGTTTTGTAATGCACACAAGTGCACATCTATTGCGAATGACAGCAAATTGTGTAGTATCAGAGCTTGTACTGTAAATGTCCAGAAATGCATCATGTATTCTGCACTAATGCCACATGTGAGTGTGCTGATAATACCTCTCCTCCACAACTACATAGGTCCCTCTGGTCTGGCTGGAGAACAGCTACCTAAAGCCAGTGAGTATGAAAATGTCTTGTTGTGGCCCACAAATACCCTAGGCATGTTAAGGGCATGCATTTTTCCACGCAAACAACTGTTACTCTTAGCCATATTGCAATATGTGCATGTTCACTTGTGGTGGAGTTAACTGCAGTGCATCACACTGGTCATCACAGGAGCCTATGTGCAGGAGCTGTAACATATTGACACATACATTTCTGTAGGTGTTGCCAATGTGCTATACAGGGGTACATCAATATTGTGTACATGAGTGCAGTGTGTGTTAGGTTAAGGTTCATCACATACTACCACTCCTTGAGTATCTCAAAGATGTATATTAGTAGCAACATTAAGTGGACATAGCTGCACTACATGTTGTTGAGGGCCCGTCCAGAGTGTGTCTGTTGTAGTCTGACTGTGTGTTGTGCATGTCATCATTCAGAAATTGTGGGGTCTGTATAATGCCTTTGTGCCATCTTACCTGTATGTGCAGGTGTGTGTGTGTGTGTGTGTGTCTGTGTATCAGCAAACATTATAGTGCAGGTATTAATTTACATATGTTGTCTTCCTCTCACAGGTGAACATGGGGGTTGGGGTCTCTCCCCCTCACAACCTGATGGCAGTGTCTTAGCGGACTCTGATGATGATGGTGATGATAGCAAGGCACAGGTGGGGTTGTCAGGGGCTGAATCTGTGCCATTGGTTGGCATTCCACTTTCACCCACAATGTCCCTGCACACAGTCATTATGCCCCTACATACCCAGTCCCCAGCAGCCACAAATAATGGGCAGTTGGAGGGTGGTGGCATGGAACAGGCTAGTGTGGTGACTACGGCAAGTATGAGTTTAGACACTAGCCATAGCCAGGGAGCAGGCAAGGTCCCACACAGGCAGATGGACAGGGTGCTCGAAGGAGGACTGCTGCCCATCAAGCCCCTGTCGTAAGTGTCACAGCAGGTGTCACCAGACGTATGTTTCAGTCCATCATGGAGGCACCGGCACGTTCTGAATGCAACACCAAATAGATGCTCAGGATCATGAATGCAAAACTCCCTGTCATGCGCAACGACCTTCATGGCCTTGATGATGCCATGCGTTATTATGCTGATGTTGTGGTTAGACGGTGGGGCGAGATATTGTCATTGCATGACCGGGCAATGTCTGTGCTTGAGCATGTGGTGGGAGTACAGTGTCGGCCACGTGGATGTAGGTCAGCAACAAGATCAGCTGAGAGTCCACGTGGCAGTGCACATTCACACTCCCGTAGAGGCAGTACCACCAGCACTACCAAAGAGAGGGTGCTGTCCACACTACAATGGAGCAGGCCATGGGCATGTGGTCCTGGCCAGTCCCGTTAGGGACATGGACCCAGCAGACAGCAGTCACCATCGGGGAGTAGTACTGCATCTGGCCTTGGGCCTGGTGGTGCCAGTGAAACACCTGGCAGAACCAGTTCCCGTGTCCGTGGCTGGAGACAGTGAACTGTACATCCTGCCATGTACGGTCCATGGCTGTTCAACATACCCCTGTGTAGGCAACCACATGGCTTGACTGTGTGCATACAAACACTCACACATCTCTATCACAGGTAGGTCACCACCAGACACACACGGCTTCTCTGCATGGCCCAGTTGAACAACACCCCTCCAGACATACACACACACACACACACACACACACACACACACACGCACGCACACACGCACACACACGCACACACACGCACACACACACACACACACACACACACACACACACACACACACACACACACACACATACAAAATGTCAACCGTATGGCCCAGCCTAGGCCTCTGGCAAACCCACACCACACACTGTGCATGTGATGATACCAGTGCCACATCCCTGTTATCCATATATTGATGCGGGGACATGCTAATATGGGTCTGATGCACAGGGTGAATATAGTACAGTGTAGTTATGTAACACAGTGTACGGTGCTGCCTGCTGGCAATTGTTATGGGTACACATCAAAGTGTATGTACCTTTTTAGCCATGATGCATTATTGCTGTTAGTATTGCTGACTGACTGTAGTCTCGCATACTGTATTCTGTTTGTGTTCCAGGTGTCTGTGTGTCTGCTGGCTGTGAGCCTGCTGACATTACCAACGATGTGTATAGCGAAGTGGAAACACAGTGATCTTTTAACAGCCAAGGTACAGCTGTATATGTACATGTTTACCAGGTGTGTATGCATGCAACAGAGTGTGAGGTGCAATGGAGGCAGACAGTGTGGCCTTGCATACATATCCCTTGACACAGCCAGCTAGCCTTCATACATGCCAGCTGGGTGTTCTGTAGTACCACAGGCTCATACATACACGGCAGGATACTTGAGTATTGGCACTAGTTCCCTCATAAGGCTACACATTACTTTACCCCGAACAGATTCACCTATCTTGTGGGCACAAGGTAGTCACAGGGCCTTCACATGTCCACATATTGCACACACACAGGCAACACACAATGTGTGTGTGACATTATCAAAACTGGAGTGTGGGATGCAACTTATAGCAATGTGAAAGTTGGCAGGACATAGCATGCCCATAGCAAATGCAACACACAGGACTTCCTCTGGTTTGCTACTATGACCCCTTCATTGTGTGACATTACCTTAGCTTACAGTATTTCCCATAACATTAAGGTGCAGTAACCCCTCTATGCAATCAGTACAGGACTGTATGACATGTTTCTTGTCTTACAGTCTTGGAACCTCTTTTCACTGTTTCAGTTATTGTCGCAGGTTACACCTTGCCAAACATGGACTGCAACTTGCAGGGTGGTACAGACATACCTTTCAACTGTACAAATTTCCACAGAATGCCTGGATTCTTGCCTCATATTTTTGGTGCATTTTCTCATAAACCTGTGTTTTTCTGGCAAATCATTGCCAAATTATTGTGGGTTGATGTAAAAAAATAATGGCAGACATTATGAGTTGCAGACTTCATACCTTTCAGACTACTATGCTAATGCAAAATCTGTTATTCTATCACCTTTATAAGTTTATAGGAGCAATATTTGAAAACTGTCCATATTATGCGGCCTTTGTCACCTCATTATTTATGGGTTTGTCAACATTTCTTGCTGTAAGAGCTTGGGAGGTATGGGTACACATGGTGGCCATATCTCTGACCTCTGCATATGTCTGCAGATGGCCCTGGTGACTTCTGACACATAATTTCTTTCCATCTGTCATAAACATGTTGTTTTCTGGCCAATGTTTTGGAAGATCATAACATACTGACATTCCAGATTAATGACGGATATTGCCATGTCACAACACATACCCTTTGGAAGGTGCATTCAAATGCATGACCTGTTCTGCTATATATTTCCCATGTGTGACACAACAATATGGAAGGGTGTGCTCAATGTTTGCTGTTTTCCCCAGCTTCCCATATGTCTTTAACCAGATATCTTTCTGTGAGTGGCTGAGAGGTATGCTGGTACATACATACATACATACATACAGACACACACACACACACACACACACACACACACACACACACACACACACACACACACACACACACACACACACACACACACACACACACACACACACACACACACACACACACACATTCCTGACATGCCCCTGCTGATAGCCGGACCTTTACCTGCAAAGTTTTACAAACAATACTACTACATACATAACAGAAACATCTCAGAGGTATTGTAGTGCTGCAGTTTCTGCCACTACTATTCAAGTGGGTGACAATTGCAGGGGCTGTTAGGATTGCCACTGGTGGGTTCAGAGGCCCTTAACATGGTAGAACCAATTGAAACACACACACACACACACACACACACACACACACACACACACACACACACACACACTGCTGCAAGGAGACCTGCATTGAAACACACATGCACACAGAGTTGACAGTTCTCATATTAGATGACCCAGCTATCCATTTATATACAATACACAGTGATATGATGATTGCATGGACCACAATGTCTTTGTGTTACAAACTGTGTAACTGTCCTTGTAAGGTAGATGACATCTGCAGGGGCTGCAACTAGGTTGGCAATGGGGGAGTTAACAGGGTGGAAGAGGCACATAAAATGGCATAACCATCGCATACACACAGTAAAGACAGCCACAGGGGACATGCATACAGTAACACATACACACTTACTAATGGATTACTAACCCTATGTATCCACTTGTATGTACTATAGTGCTACGTATACATTACATGCACCACAGAGGTTATATGCTTGGGACATAACTTACTACCTCTTACAACAAGTAATCTTGGGAATGCCTTCCTTGATGGTAGGATAAAACACTCAAAATAGCAACTGGTCTCATATATTGCTCTTACATACCTGGACATGCAATAGAGTAACAGACTTTGATTCAGCGTGATGTTTCATTGAGGTACTGTGTCTGATGCTGACATGTCAGTCACTACAGTAACTGTGACATATTTTGCAATGGTTACTCATAAATGCCCCTTGTTAGGGGACACAGACCACATACAGTTTGCAAATATCTGTACAGATGGCTGGTATAGCCTGTGTAGTTAAGATGGTGCATGTAAGGCAGATGCCATTAAATGCCTCCTTAAAGTAATGCCATGGGGAGGGAGTCAACAGGCCTTAAAATGGTATAACCAACACACACATGGGATATGCATCACACACAAACACACACAGTACTGTAGTTGCCAGTACTGAGATTAGAACACCTGCCTAAATTATTTATACTATAGTATTACACAGTTATTGCACGCACTATGAAGCTTATAGGGCTGAAGAGTGTATACAGGTACTTCTAAGGTGAATTACATCAGCAGAGCTTGTAAAGTTGTGCAATGAGAAGTGTACTGGGTGGAACACGCCTCAACATGGCATAATCCACCCCCCAGAGGATATGGTTGTTACCCAAACGCACACACACAAAAGATATGGTTCTCACACAAACACACACACACACACACACACACACACACACACACACACACACACACACACACACACACACACACACACACAGTGTCAGTATAGGGTTGAAGAGTGTTCCAAGGTATTTCTAAGGTGAATCACATCAGGAGCCCTTGTAAAGTATGGCAATGTGAAGTGTACTGGGTGGAAAAGGCCTCAAAAGACTTTAACTTACACACACACACACACACACACACACACACACACACACACACACACACACACACACACACACACACATATTTCCCAGAACTGAGATTAGAACCCCTGTCTATCTAGTTATTTGTACTATACTGCTATGTAGGTATTGCATGCACCACAGAGCTTATAGGGCTGAGAACTGTCCAAAGGTACTTCTAGGATGAATAACATCAGCAGCCCTTGTAAAGTATGGCAATGGGAAGTGTACTGGGTGGGAAAGGCCTCAAAATACTTTAACCTACTAATATACACACTTACAAACACTTATACACACATTTGCAAGAATGGAGATTAGAACCCCTGCCTAGCTAGTTATTTGTACTATACTGTTTACGTAGTTATTGCATGCACCACAGAGCTTATAGGGCTGACAGCTGTCCAAAGGTACTTCTAGGGAGAATAAAATGAGCAGCCCTTGTAAAGTATGGCAGTGGGAAGTGTACTAGGTGTAAAAGGCCTCAAAACACTGTAACTTACAAACATGCACACTTAGAAACACTTATACACACACATTTGCCAGAACTGAGATTAGAACACTTGCCTATCCAGTTATTTGTACTATACTTTTACGTCGTTATTGCACGCACCACGGAGCTTATATGGATGCTGGTTGCCCAAAGGTATGTCTAAGGTGACTGACATCAGCAGGACTGCTAAAGTAGGGCAATGGGAAGTGTAGTGGGTGGGAATAGCCTCAAAAATCTTTAACCGACAAACATACACTCTTACAAATATTTATACACACATTTGCCAGAACTAAGATTAGAAACCCTGCCTATCTAGTTATTTGTACTATACTGTTATGTAGTTATTGCATGTGCCACAGAGCTTATAGGGTTGATGGCTGTCCAAAGGTACTTCTAAGGTGACTGACATCAGTAGGACTGCTCTATGTGTGTCTCCCTGTGTGTTTCTCCCTATCACTGTCTGTCTCTCTCTTCCCCATGTCTATGTGTGTGTATGCTTGCAATATTGTTATATGATGCCCATATATATGTCTGTGTATCACACACAACAGATGAGATATATCACATATGGACCACATACAGCTAGCTGAGGGTAATCCTGTCTGATGGGTGTGGGTAGAGTCAGTTAAGGTGTACATAGCTGGCTATATGTAAAGACATCTATGCAAAATACACTTATATAGTCCAATCTCTAAGTGTAGGAGCATGTCCAGTATGACCTTCTTTAGTAAAAGTGGGACTCCATTCCAGAGATAGTTGGACTCCGGTCAAGGGTTTTGTGTGTTACAGCCATACCACTCATAGGTTCATATGTTCATAGGTGTGTACTAGGCTAATGGCCCTGGAGCCTATATAAGCCTAGCCCAAGAAGATTCCCCTGGCATCATGCTGCCCAAAGTTATTTCCCAGTGCCCCTGTCAAGCAAGGCCACTGAAGTGATTACTGGGGTGAACTTCCAATTGCCCACCCACTCGTCAAGATTTCTCTTAAAGAGGGCCAGTGAAGTGCTCTGCTTGATGTGAATGGGAAGTTTGTTCCAGAGTATGGGAAGTCTCTGGGTTAGGAACCTGTCCCTCCAGCATGTTCTGTTTACTGTGGTAATGAGGTTAAGGTCCCTGGAGCATGTGGCAAGGAGGGATTGGGATTTCTTTAGGTGGAGCATATCTAGCAGTTCTGAGTCAGACATTGCTTTGTAGGTCAAGCAGAGATCATCTCTAAGTAGGTGATAAGAGACAGAGTATAGCTGGAGTTTTTTGAGTCTGTCCATATAGGGCATGTGTCTAAGGCCTAAGATCCGCTTAGTGAGGTATTTTTGTGGCCTTTCCAGTTGTTGTAGGTATCTAGTGAGGTACATACCAAATGGGGCATTGTATTCTATAATAGGTCTAATGAAGGATGAGTAGAGAGGGATTATAACCTCTTTCTTCCTGGATGAGAAACCGTTTGCAATGAGATGTGCCAAATGGAAGGACTTTCTGACTACAGTGGCAATGTGGTTATCAAAGGAGAGGTTGCTGTCAACCTGTGTCCCCAAGTCTCTTATCGCACCTTTGGTGTTTAGTGTACTACTGCCTGTGGGGTAGTTCATGGGCACCACATTTTTCCCAAAGGGAATGACAATGCACTTTTTGGCATTGGGCTTAAGGCCATTGTTCTGGCACCAGTCATTGGTGTCAGTGAAGCCTTTTTGTAGAATGTCTACATCAGTTGGAGAATCAATAATGGCTCCCAGTTTGCAATCATCTGTGAACTTGGTCAGTCAGAGTCCCTTTGTGTTGACTTGAACTTCAGAGAAGTAGATGCAAAACAGGAGAGGACCTAGGACAGATCCCTGTGGGACACCACTTGTAACTTGCCGGTAATCAGATTTGGAGTCTGCTACTTTCGCAGTGTGGATTCTATCAGTGAGCCAGTTGGCAACCCATCTTATTACATAGAGGTTTATGCCTAGTTTAGTGAGTCTATCGATGATTCCTGAGTGAGGGATGGTGTCAAAGGCCTTGGCAAGATCTAGGTAGGCTGTGTGAACTACCTTCTCCTCATCCACAGCTCTGGTGACAGACTCAAAGAAATATATCAGGTTGAGCAGGCATGATCTACCTTTCACAAACCCATACTGCATGGGGTCCAGAGTTTGGAGATTCCCTATGTCCTTATTTATAAGTTCCATGATGATGCGCTCCATAGCCTTACATATCAGACTCATCAGGCTAATAGGGTGGTAGTTCCCAGGGTCTGTATTCGCTCCCCCTTTGTGGAGTGGGATGACTGTAGCAGTGCACCATTTGGTAGGAACAAAGCCTGAAATGAGGCTATGACTGAACAGGGAACTCAGGTGTGGTGCCAGTTCACTTTGCAATTCATGTAGAACACAGCCAGGGATATTACCAGGTCCCATGGAAGCTGTATTCTTGGCTTTGGACAGTGCATTTTATACCTAAGTAGCCATGATAATAGGGACTTGGCATTCCTCAGGTATTGTGATAGGTTCTTTAAGGGGTGAAAAGGGGATAAAGTTCGCACTGAAGCTGTCAGCCAATATGTTGGCAAAATCAGTTGGTTCTGTATATGTATTGCCATTGTGCTGTAACTCAAAGCAGATCTGAGTATTGCCATGTAGATTCTTGGCATAACTATAAAATGCCTTGTGGTTGTCTTTAGAATCTGCAGCATTTTTTTTCATTGCTAGCTTTAGAGGATTTAATGATGGATCTCAGTTTTTTGCTGAAACTAAGAAAGGAGATTTTCCAGTCTTGGGACTTCACCCTTTTCTGCAACAGTTTTTTCAGTCTTTTGTACAGTTGGTTTATGGTGGGGGATCACTAGAATGGCTTCCTTTTTCTGGAGGAGAGCGTCTTGTTTCTGTTTGGTATGGCCCATTCCATGCATTGTGTATGTGCTCATACAGTGCATTGGTGTATGATTCAGCAGTCATGCACCCATGTCCCACTCACTAAGTTGAATAAGGAGAAAGTTACGGTCAGCTGCCTGTCAGGTGTCAGGATCCACCACATAACGACGCACTTAGGTCACTCTACAACAGGTAAAAATATGACTCTGTCATTGTCCATGTTGGTGTGAATGACCTGAGACATACCTCCCTGCATTCTTATTAGTGTCCATTATCAAGTTAACATCCAAAATGGAAACTTTGTTTCCTGTTTCCCCCACCACAAACTTTAAAAATGTAGTACTAGCACTTATAAGCTCCACAAACTCATTGATATTAAAATTGTCTTTGTAAACTATAAAGAACAGATCATCTGCAAATATTTTATAAAAGATCATTTGTTCTGAATAATCAACGTGTGTCAGTATTTCTATGCCCCACCAACCAAATACCAAGTTTGCATAGGTTGGGCCAACAGTGGCCCTCATGGCCACCCCTTGTAGTTGTTTATAAAATTGCTTGTTAAACAAAAAGAAGTTGTTATCTAATAATAAATCTAACAAAGCAGTATAAGTAATAATATTGTTGTTACTTAAACGTGTATGCTTCCCCATAAACCAGCTTACATAATTAACCCTAACATCTTTAGGGATGCAAGTGAATAGGGAAACAACATAAACAGTGAACATCAGCACATTTTCCAACCTAAAGTCTGAGGAGAAAAAAGGACCTAAGCTGGTCCAAAAAATCTCAAAAATCAGCTACATAAGAAGGAAGCTGCTTAACTTGTGGGTTCAACACTGAATCTAAATACAAAGAAATACAATCAGTGAAACTTCCTGAGGATGATTATAATAGGTCTGAATGGAGGTTTTTCAACACGTTTGTGAAGTTTGGGAATTCCAAACATCACACCCACCCTGGGATTATCCACACATAAATATTCAAACACTTCCCTAGTTATTTCAGAGTTCATAAAAATGCTATATAATGTTCTGTGGATACAGGCATAACTTTTAACAATTTCAAACTTCATGACTTCCCTATACACCAATACATTTGCTAACATAATTTCCATAGCTTCTATGTAGTCACTTGAATTCATTATGACAATAACCCCACCCTTATCTGCCTTTATAAACCTTAAATCTTTCCTTGAAATAAGTTCATTTAGAGCTTTCTTTTCATTAAGGTTTTTAAGTTATAAAACATTTTTCTGTTTTGATTTTGCAATATACTTCTAATATCTTTTTCAAAGAAAGCCTCAAAGGCTTTTACAGTATGCACTAAACCAGGATTAAAGGTGGATGGCTTTGACAAAAAATTACAATAACTGTGACCAACATCATTCAATATATATTTTAAATCTAACTTACAAGTGTAGAGCTTGAGTTCTATTAGAGTTTTTGTAACATTCACCCTCCTAATGGGCAGAAAATTAAGTCCTAGTTTCAACAATTTAATGTGCTCATCAGAAATGTTAAATCAGACAAATTATAAACTGATACAGAATTACAGTCCAACAGCAACAGAACTAAGTTCTTGTACACTTTCAGATGAAAATAAATGTGAAGAAAATACATTTTCACTGTTAGAACTCACAGAAGAACAGGCCAATGTTACTTCCAAGCCATACTTTTCCCTCTGCTGCGTGTCTGATATCCCCTCCTCCTGCTGCGTTTCCGTTTCTCTTTCCAACTGAAATCCCCATTTTGTTTATAAGAAAGAACTTTCTCAGATTTTCCAGTGCTTTTCTTGGCAGGATGGCCAATAAATTTAAATAGCTGAAGGGGAGTGATTTCACAAAATGACAATGTTGTGCTTACTCACACCAATCAGTAAAAGCAGAGAGGAAATGAGATATATGGTCAAATTAACATAAGGGGCAGGCAACTAGAAAGACAGTGGCGTTTAAGCACACAACAGTAACCAAGTAGGAGGGTGGGAAATTTTTCTGTGTGACTCACAAGAGACAGAGCTGTGGTGTCTTTTCAAGTTTTAATATGCAGTTAAAAGCAGAATACGAGTAAAACATAGTATAAAGAAAACAAATCACAGTATACAAAATAGAAAAATGTAATAAAATAATACAGAATACAACAAATAAAAAGCAAACTAACCTTTCCCTCACAGCAAACTGTAGCAGAGTCTGGGTGGGCCTTTCCAGTAAAGCTCTAAAATGTTTTATTTTACACCTTATATAGAAGGTGTAGTTCTTAGCTCCACCCCCTCACTTCACAGATGATTAACCTTAACTGACCTCTTCTAACTTATATATGACTCCTTAATTGACCTGTTCTAATTTCTGACTCACAACAGACAGAGCTGTGGTGTCTTTTCAAGTTTTAATATGCACTTAAAATCAGAATACAAGTAAAACACAGTGTAAAGAAAACAAATCATAGTATACAAAATAGAAAAAGGTAATACAGTAATCCAGAATACAACAAATAAAAAGCAAATTAACCTTTCCCTCACAGCAAACTGTAGGAGAGTCTGTGTGAGCCTTTCCAGTAAAGCTCTGAAATGTTTTATTTTACCCCTTAAATAGAAAGTGTAATTCCTATCTCCACCCCTCACTTCACAGATGATTATAACTGACCTCTTCTAACTTATGTGTGACTCCTTAATTGACCAGTTCTAATTTCTGTCTGACTCACAAGAGACAGAGCTGTGGTGTCTTTTCAAGTTTTAATATGCAGTTAAAGCAGCATACAAGTAAAACACAGTGTAAATAAAATATCACAGTATACAAAATATAAAAAGGTAATAAAGAAATACAGAATACAACAAATAAAAAGCAAACTAACCTTTCCCTCACAGCAAACTGTAGCAGAGTCTGGGTGAGCCTTTCCAGTAAAGCTCTAAAATGTTTTATTCTACACCTTATATAGAAGGTGTAGTTCTTAGCTCTACCCCTCAGTTCACAGATGATTAATCTTAACCGACCTCTTCTAACGCATGAGTGACTCCTTAATTGACCTGTTCTAATTTCTGTCTGACTCACAAGAGACAGAGCTGTGGTGTATTTTCAAGTTTTAATATGCACTTAAAAGCAGAAAACAAGTAAACACAATGTAAGGAAAACAAATCACAGTATACAAAATAGAAAAAGGTAATAAAGTAATCCAGAATACAACAAATAAAAAGCAAACTAACCTTTCCCTTACAGCAAACCATAGCAGAGTCTGAGTGAGCCTTTCCAGTAACAGTAAAACCTGTTAGTGCAAGGAATCTGGAGATAGCCTGCCAGAATGAGGGGACAATGGGCTGAACATAGGGAGATACTGTAAATATTGCACTTAGCAATGTGGAAAGTTGCTAGTGTAACAGGGTTTGTTTTAGCAGACATTTTCTGACATATATAACGTCTGACACTGAAACATATTGTGTCATTACTTACTGACAAAAATCCTCAGATCATCACAGTGATTTACCCGAGAAATACAAGATGTATGATGCACAGACTGAAATTATGAGTCAAACTATAGACATTCTTGCCCAATCCAGCCAGTTGAGATGTGTGGCTACAGCTGATTGGCTAATGAAGCTATGTAAACAGTGAAGCACCTCAGTGATATACTGGCTGGAGATCACCTGCTTGTGTGTTATTCTTCCTAACTGAAAAGTCATATCCTGGTGTGACTCATATCTCTCAAGTGTACAGTTTTTTTGCAGAATGTCCAGATGTTTGTCTCATAATTTTGGTCAGTTTTTCATAAACTTGTTGTTATATGGCAAGTTAGTGGCACATAATTAAAGACTAAAGTTAGAAAATAATGACAGAACATTTCAGTTTCAGACTTCATAAACTTCAGAAAATTCATGCTAATGCAAAACCTGTTATTCCATCAACTTTTTAAGTTTGTGAGAGCAATATTTAAACACCGTCCCTATTTTGGGGCCTTTGTCCCACTTTTATTTATGACCTTGTCCAGATTTCTTGCTCTAAGAGGTTGAGAGGTATGGTGTGGGTACAGAGTGGATTCTACTGAGCACTGATGTCCATTATATGTGTGGTATATTCCACATAGCACTGTGATTTCCAGGTATGTCAGTGGCAGAGCAGTATAGGGTAATTTGCTGAACCAGTGACAGACATTTGTTTATAGGTTGATAGGGTGATATGAGGTTACTAGGCTATTGGCCCTGAAGCCCTTATAACCCTCACAGACGAGAGTGCAGCTGATGTTACGACATGTCAGCACCCAGAGCCCATGTACAGCAAGGACACAGGTGGAATCACAGGACTAAATTTTCTGTTTCCATGCACTTATACAGGGAGGACTTCATAAGGTGTATTGAGGCACTCGGCTTGATGTGGACAGGGAGTGTATTCCACAGATGGGGTAGTCTGTGGGACATGTATCTGTCACACCAACAAGCCCTATTGATATCACAGACCAGGTTGATGCTGCGCCTACAAGTTGATTGATTGGGCCTTGACTTCCAGATGTGCAACAGTCCCATCAAGGCAGGGTCTAGATTGCTTTGTATGCCAGACAGAGGTCACCTCTGAGGGGTCTGTATGGAACTGAGTATAGGAACAGTGCTGTTAGCCTATCTGTGTAGGGTAGGTGTTTGAGGTCCTGGATTCTCCCGGTGAGGAACCTCTGTGGTGTCTCCAGCTGCTGCGTGTGCTTTGTGGGGTACATGCCGAAGGGGGCATTGTACAAAATAATTGGCCTTATAAGGTTAGAATATATGGATCTTATGACTTCTTTGTCCCTGGATGAGATACCCTTACATTTGTGTTGACCCATCTATGAAGCTTTCTGTACAACGGAAGCAGCATGGTGCTCAGACTTCAGTTTGCTATCAACCTGGGTGGCCAAATGCCTCACTACTGATTGTGTATGTAGGACATTGTTGTTAATGTGATAATATGTGGGGACGTCAGTCTCCCCAAAGGGGATGATGATGCATCTGCAGGCATTTAGCTTGAGGCCATGTTTCTGGCAGAAGTCATTTGTTTTGGTGAGACTCTGTTGTAGGACATCCACATCACTTTGGGTATTGATGACTGTTCCCAGCTTGCAGTCATCTGCCAACCTGGTCAGCCATAGGTCAGTGTTTTTTGTACTGCACTTCAAGGAAGTATATCCCATATACCAGAGGCCCCCAGACCGATCACTGGGGTATGCCACTCATTACGGGTGTACTGCTTGACTTGGCTATCCCTATTATGATTATGTGGGTTCTATCAATGAACCAGTTTGCTACCCATCTGGTAACATATGGATTGCTGCCTAGTTGACAGAGTTCATGTACTATGGTCAAGTGGGGAATAGTGTGTAAGGCTTTGGCTGAGTCAAGGTGGCCAGAGTGCATTATCTTTCCATCATCCATGCCGTTGTTGGGTGTCTCAGGGAAGTCATCCAGAGTTCAGTGATTTTCCCCTTAAGAAAGGCAGAGTGTGTCTGGGGTCATGTATTTGGAGTTTGCCAATGTCCCTATTAATGAGGTCCATGATAATCCATGATGATCCATAATGATAATACCTCAGATGGTTTGTGTTGCTATGTTATTATGTAGCTACATGTTGGCCCTAGCTGTTAACCTGTCACAGACTGACATCTGTACAGGCCCATATATGATAGTCAGACACAGGACCACACATGGGGACAGGGTGTTAATAATGCTCTGCCAAACATAGACAGCTGGGAGACCGGTTTGGTATAAGCTTGCTTTTTCTTATGGGTATGATGTCTGCTTCTCCACTATCTGCCATTGATATTTTGACATGAACCTTTCTTGTTTGGCACATAATTTGGCAGGCAAATGCAATGTTAAGACAAGCAGAAGAGATATATGAGGCATACTTGTGATCCTTCTGTGACAGTCTGTCATTCCAGGCGTATGGATGGTGGCCAGTGACTTGTCAGTGCTGACGCAGTAAGGTTGCAGCCATTTAACACCTGGCAGTCCACTGACTTTCAGGTACCTGCTGTCCTACTAGGCACTGTGTAAGTTACTCTGAGCTGTGTACTGTCCATATGTGTGCCCCCTGTCCCTGACTTTTCCAGATTTCCTGCAGTGACAGATATTGACTTCTGCACAGTGTGTACAACTCCTACCATAGGTGTAGCTGCATGCAAAATAGTTGACGCAAAATAGTTGACACAAAAAGTCTTGGAATATGGACCCTGCCAACACCAGTACTGTACCTAGGCTACTAAGCCACAACAGCCAAGAGTATGTGCTGCCTACCTCCTGACAGTATTAACCATGCATATACATAGCTCATTGAAGCCTGCATATTGTGGACATGCGACAATTTATCAAGTTGATTGGGACAGCCCTGGGAATGTGTGCTCGGCTGCTATTACCCTACAAGCATACATGTTACTGTATTTCTATGGGGACATGTGTGTGTTGGGAGGAGGGTATACCTGTCAACTGTACACATTTGCACAGACTGTGCAGATGTTGGCTTTACCTTTTGGTTCCATTTAGCATAGTGTTGTGCCTGTCTTGGAGAATACTGGCATATCACTAAAGACCAAGGTTAGAATGTAATGGCAGACATTTGAGATTTAGACTTCGTACCCTCCAGAGACTTCATGCAACTGCAAGACCTGCAGGGACATCACTGTGTACGTCTGTAAGAGGACTATTTCATCACTGTCCCTATTTGTGGCCTTTGCCAGTCATTTCTTTCTGATTTTCAAAGGTTCATAGGTTCATTGGTTGGTATTAGGCTATCGACCCAAGGGCCTATACAAGCCTAGCCATAACAATTCCCTGGATATTTCTTCCCACAGTATTTACTTTCCTGGAACCCTGTCTAGCAGGGTGACTGACGTGATCCCCAAGGTGAATTTCCTGTCTCCCATCCAATCATCAAGGTTCCCTTTGAAGAGGGCCAAAGAGGCACTCTGTTTGACATGTATGGGCAGTCTATTCCAGAGTCTGGGGAGTCTCTGGGTCAGAAACCTATCCCTCCAGCATGTTTTGTTCATTGTGATGACAAGGTTTAAATCCCTGGAGTGTGTGTCTCAGAGGGATTGGGATTTCTTTAAGTGTAGCATGTCCAACCACTCTGGGTTTGACATGGCCTTGTATGTTAAGCAGAGATCGCCTCTGAGTAGACGATATGTGACAGAGTATAGCTGGAGTTTTTTTAGACGGTCAGCACAGGGCATCTGCTTTAGTCCTGTGATTCTTTTACTGAGGTATTTCTGTGGCCTTTCCAGTTGTCGCAGATGTCTTGAGAGGTACATACCAAACGGGGCATTGTATTCTATAATGGGTCTAATGAGAGATGAGTACAGTGGGACAATGACCTCCTTTTTTCTGTATTAAAAGCCCTTAGTGATGAGGTGTGCCACATAGAAGGATTTCCTGACTGTTGTGGCGATGTGGTTATCGAAGGTGAGACCACTGTCCACCTGTGTCCCTAAGTCTCTTATCACACTTTCGGTGTTTAGTGTACTGCCACCTATGTGGTAATTCATGGGTACATGTTTTTTTCCCAAAGGGGATAACTATACATTTCTTGGCATTGAGCTTGAGCCCATGGCTCTGGCACCAAGCATCTGTTTCTGTAAGGCCCTTTTGTAGAATATCCACATCATTTGGGGATTCAATAATGGTTCCCAGTTTGCAGTCATCTGCAAACTTTGTTAGCCAAAGTCCCTTAGTGCTGGTCTGTACTTCAGAAAAGTAGATGCCAAACAAGAGCAGTCCCAGGACTGAACCCTGAGGTACTCCACTTGTCACTTGTCTGGAGCTGGATTTGGAGTCTGCTACTTTTACAGTGTGGGTTCTGTCAGTAAGCCAGTTGGCAACCCATCAAGTGATGTAGGGATTAATGCCCAGCTTAGTAAGTTTATCTATGATTCCAGAGTGGGAAATGGTGTTGAAGGCCTTGGCGAGGTCCAGATAGGCTGTGTGGACCACCTTACACTTGTCCACAGCTCTGTAGACTGATTTGAATAAGTCAATCAGGTTCAGGAGACAAGATTGGCCCTTCACGAACCCAAACTGCATGGGGTCCAGTGCTTGAAGGTTGCCAATGTCTTTGTTTATACGTTCCATGATAACATGCTCCATGGCCTTGCAGATCAGGCTCATCAGACTGATGGGGCGGTAGCTTTGGAGAGTGCATTTTTACCTGTGTGGCCATTATTACTGGAATCTGGCAATCTTTTGGTATTGAGATGGGCCCTTTAGAGGGTGAGAGGAGGGTGAAGTTTACACGGAATCGATCTGCCAGGATATTGGCAATATCCTTGGGATCAGTATATTTAATGCCATTCTGTTGTAGCTCAGAGCAGATCTGAGCATTGTCATTTAGGTTCTTGACATAGCTATAGAATGCCTTGTGGTTGTCGTTGGAATCTTTGGCAATTTTATTTTCATACATAGATTTAGAGGATTTTATGAGGGATCTCAGCTTCTTACTGAGGCTGGTAAAGGAGTTTTTTGCATCCTGGGATTTTCCTCTTTTCTGCAACAGTTTCTTCCTTTTGTTGTAAAGTTTGTTTATGGCTAGGGACCATCAAATTGGCTTCTTTTTTTTTGGAGGACAGAATCTTGGTTCTATTGGGGATGGCACGATTCATGCATGCGTGGATGTGCTCATACAGTGCCTTACTGTAGGATTCAGCAGTCGAACTTTCAGTTCCCGTCTGCATGGGTGTCATGAAGTTTGTCACTTCTGACTTGAGTAGCATGAAGTTGGCTTTGGAGAAGTTTTTTACAGAGGTTTCCTTACTGGGGGGTGGGGGTAGGATGTGGATGTCAAGGGTGATTAGCTTATGGTCAGACCTGACCAATGAGGGGGTGACCATAGGTGTGGAGCATCGATTTCCCATGTTGGTAATGACCAGGTCTAGGATATTGGAGCCCCTGGTGGGACTAAGGATTAGTTGATCCAGGGAGTTGGAATTTATGAATTCCAAGAACCGTTGGGAAAAGGTGTTGGTACATGAGTAGTTTTCCCAGTTAATGGTAGGGTAGTTGAAATCACCCAGTATTCGGGTGTTTGGTTGCATCTTAATATTTCCCAGTATGTTTAGAAAGGTATAGTGAGAATCTTGGGGCATGGTTGGAGATCTGTAGCAAGCTACAATTTAGACTGCAGTCTTACCTAGCATTAGTTGCAATTGGAGAATTTCAGACACATTGTGTTGGGTGACTAGCCTGGTGTTGTGGATATCACTGGTGAATGTGGACACTCCTCCACCTTTAGTGTTTTGGTCCTGGTTTGGTGGCCGAAAAGTGTGGTAAGAGTTGTAGTCTGGTATTTCAGGGGTGCTCTCTCCAGCCTTGAACCAGGTCTCAGTTACTGCACAGATATCGATGTTCTCCATTTTTAGGAGTGCATCGAGAGAGTGCATTTTGAGGTTTAGACTTTTAGCACTGAGTAGCATTACCTTCAGATTTTGCATGCTTGTACCTGTTACGGTGGTGGTTTTGTTCTTTGAACTTTGCCAAAAAAGGCACTACAGGGGTGGCAAGAGCCTTAGCCAGTAACCTGAATCCCAGGGGCGACAGGTGCAGACCACATCTAGCAAAGCATCGTCATCTGTCGATCATGTTGTCCCAGGCAGACAGATACTGGATCCCCTGTGAATGACACCAGAAGCTTAACCAATTGCTGAGTCAATCATTTTGTCCTTATACTGTGGTATCATTCTGGGCGAAGGCAGGATGCTACTCAGGGCTAGGGTCATACCTGCCTGGCCCACATGATCCGAGAGGTCTTCCATGTCTCTTTTCATGTAGCCAGGGGAGGTACATCTCAAGACATTCACTCCAACATGGACAATGACAGAGTCATATTTGTTCTTGTTGTGGAGTGACTTGAGTGTATGTGTTATGTGGCAGATCCTGGCACACGACAGGCAGCTGACTGTAATTTTCTCCTTATTCAGCCTGATGAGTGGGACATCAGTGTGCCTGACTATAGAGTCACCTATGATTATAGTGTTGGGTACGTTGTCTTGCCTTAGGGGCTGTTGTTGGGTGGCACACAGGTGTTGTGAGCTATGTGACACTTTGATTGTGACTGGTGTTTGTATTTCAGCTTTGGAGGTCCTTGTTGCTTGGGCAGGTTAATGTTAAGGGCCTCCACATAATGTGGGTTTAGTGTTGCTATGTGTGGGTGTTGGTGATGTGGCTGTTTAGTGCCTATGATTAATTTCTCCTTATTAACAAGGAGAGTTGAGTGCTTGTATCAGTTTAAGACTTCCTAGTGCTTTCCTGCAGGTTTTAAAGCAACTGCTAGTCACAGGGATGCTTAAAGGTAAGATGAAAAAAATGGTTTATCCTAAACACTGCAGTGAGCACTAGAAGAGTTAGATGTGAAAGTAGGTAACTTAAGTTTTACCTGTCTAAAAAGTTAAGTTTTAGTGGAGAGTCACTATTTTTAAAACTGCAAGATAGATTGAAAGGGGGTGGTCACTTTTGTATTCTGGTACTACGGAATACAGTAGGATGGCCAATAAATTTAAATAGTTGAAGGGGAGTGATTTCAAAAAATTATAACTTTGTGCTTACTCACACAAGCCAGTAAAAACAGAGAGGAAATGAGATATATGGTCAAATTAACATAAAGGGAAGGCAACTAGAAAGACAGTGGTGTTTAAGAACACTACAGTAACCGGGTGGGAGGGTGAGGAAATACATTTCTGCCTGACTCACAAGAGGCAGATCTGTGATCTCTTTTCAAGTTTTAATATGCAGTTAAAAGCAGAATACAAGTAAAACACAAGGTAAATAAAACAAATCACAGTATTCAAAATAGAAAAATGCAATAAAGTAATACAACAAAAAAAAAGCAAACTAACCTTTCCCTCACACCAAAGTGTAGCGGAGTCTGGGTGAGACTTTTTAGTAAAGCTTTCTACAGCTGACTTGCTGGGAGAGGCTGAGGGGTGAGTATGGGGCCCCAACATTGACATCCATGCATGCGACCTATGGCCCCCAGTTTATTTGTCCCCCACATCCACTGCAGTGAGTTTTGTCACCTAGGGGACTACTGCATACTCTGTGGAAGCCAGTATTGGGCAGACATTTCCTGTTGTCTCACATAGCTGTCAGTTGTCTGCTGCTATCCTGGTAGGCCACCCCATTCCCCTGCATACATGCAGCAATACAATAGATATGCTACCAAAACATACTACTCCATTCATCTATTGCTAAGAAGAGTGACTTACCTTGTGCCTCTCAGTTGTGAGGATGGTGGTTGAGGGCTGACTGTTGGATCCATGCAGTACACAGCCTATACATGGTAAGGTACAAGTAGTGTGATGTGTGTGGCATCCATTTTACTGTGTGTGCAAGTCGGAAGGAGGTGTCAGTCCCTGGGTCCCTAGGGTATCAATGTCTGTGCTATGTGCTGCCTCTTTACCAAGGCCAGGGCATATTGGGCACGCCTACGTCTGCCTACTGGGGCACGCTCAAGAGTTTCCTTCTCCAAGTCCTCCTGTGCCTGTGGAGACCTTGACAATGGTGGGGGGCTGTGTGCCCCTTCCCTGTGATGTTTGTGCTGCAGCTGTTTCTGCAGGATCATATTGTGTAGCATGGCACATACTATGAACATGTGTGCACATGTGGCTGGAGAGTACTGCAAGGCTCCACCAGATATGTCAAGGCAGCAGAACTGTGACTTGAGCATCCCAAACACACACTCTATAATGTTTCTAGTTTGTGCATGTGCCTCAATATGGCATTCTTCAGTGGGTGTGTGCGCATTTCTGATGGGTGTCATCATCCACGGTTCCAGTGCATAGCCAGCATCCCCCACAAGATGGGCATATGGGATGTCCCCCTGGCAAATGCCTGGTACAGCTGTGAGGCATGCCAGATGTGGGAGTCATGATAGCTGCCAAGGTTGCCAGCACACACATTCATGATAATGCACAGGGCATTGCACATGACCTGGCAGTTGAGTGATAGCCCTTGCGGTTGACATACACTCTACCTTCTTCACCAGGTGGTGCTTTGATGTGGATGTGAGTGCAGTCCATGGCACACAATACCTCTGGGTAGTCTGCTACATGGTGAAAGTGATGCATATTACTGGTGCTCTCCTCATGGATAGTGCTGGGGAAATAAATGTGCTCACCGGCATGTGGTAGCATGGCATCCAGGAACTGGTGGAGTACCCTGGATGCAGATGCCTGTGAGACCCCCATGATTTCCCAGTAGGTCTTTGGAAAGTACCTGTAGTGAGTATTCTTAAGGCTGCACATACCTTGGTTTCAAATGGGATGGGTTCCCCTCTGTTGGATCTGGGTCTGAGGTGATGCCGGCAGAGCTCCGTGAGTTGCTGAAGCATGTCCCTGTCTACCCTGTAGCGCTCTAGTATCTCTAGATCATGTAGCCTCTGGAAGGTTACCCTGAGTCTGAACACTCTTCTCCTCCTCGATCTGGGCCAGTTGTCAGCTTTATCCTCATCACCACCCTCAGTCTGTAGCACATACAGATGTAGCAAAGCAGCAGCAGCCCTGATCATTTTGTCAATTAAAATTCCCAAGTGTGTACACCAATGGTGCAGAATTTGTGGGAAAAAACATACTGACAGGTGTTTGCATACTTTATATTGGTGCGCTGCAGCCTGTGTGATTGACTGACTATGATACATTCCACTTGCCAGCTATGTTATTGAGGGGTTTGAATGGAACACTGTGAGTGGCAGAGTCCATATTAGTGATTTGTAGTTCATTCCCTTTATTCTGCTATTTCCTTTTTTTCCCCTATTTCCGCTATGTTTAAGCCCCACGGAGTGCTGCGAAAACAGCTTTAGCTAGTGTAAATATTGCTGAGCAGAAAAGGCCCTCCTCTGGACACGAACATTCTCATCATTTCTTGAACCAGCTAAGCAGAGCTAATCAGCCTCAGACACACCCCCTTGCTTAGCTGTGCTTAGCTGAGAGCAAATAGGAGCCATGGAGCTCCAATGTGCTTACACCAAGCATAATACACACCCTTTTCATGTCAGCTGCTTCTTCTGCTTGCACCATCACATTATAGCAACTACATGGTTAGGTACCAACAGACATGGTTTACCATTTTGCTATTCAATAAATTTAGCTCATTTACATACCCCTACTGGCTTATGCCCTAGTTACATCACTACACCGGATCCTGTGTCCTTAGCAACCACTGTTACCTGTTATT
The DNA here is from genome assembly GCF_019279795.1 of Protopterus annectens. Lineage (NCBI taxonomy): Eukaryota > Metazoa > Chordata > Ceratodontiformes > Protopteridae > Protopterus > Protopterus annectens. The sequence continues at coordinate 367,116,655 of NC_056727.1, read as the reverse complement.
GTTATGAGTCTGCATGCTGCCCAGTATAATGGCAAAATTCATGTTTCACATTTAATTGACTTTTTACTGATTTTTAAAAATTTTCTGCACGATCACGTTTGCGGGCCTCTGCGCTCTGCTTAAACGGCCAAAATCGGCCAAAAAAAATTGATTTTTGCAATTTTAAAATACTTTGGCATGCCAATGGCAATAGTTTTGACCATTGGCATGCATAATAAACATAATACATGCTTTACTTTGAGCTGTCATGCCTCCGTTTGGATTTTTGCAGAAATGTACATTGTTACTAACCGCATACATTTCTGCTGTAGACACGGCTCCAACACGGATGCCTGTCTGCTTGCTGGATCACAAATTCACCTCATTTGCATGTTTTTCACCAGCGAATAAGGTGGTTTGCATTATTCCGTCACACCCATGCTGGAATAGTGCTGGGAGGCTCATGCACGCCCCTAGCCTTGTTTACAGGATCGCACAGGCTCCGTGCCACTATGCTTACACAGAGATTAGCTCCATGTAAGCTTTATTAAATCACTGGGTATGTTTAATGTTCAAGCACATGGAACTTGCCATACTATGAATTTAGTGTATATGGCAAGATGCATAAAATGTGATTAATTTTATGTGGGGGAAACTAATCAAAAATCTAAAGATCGTATTAGTAGCCATATTTCAGAAATAAAAAGAAAGGTTTTAACTAATTCTTTGTATAAACATATACATAATACTGATGATAAGAGGGGGTGCTATAATAAATATCACTGAAAGATGTGAGAATAAGTGGATTTTTTATTTTAGAGCAACTTATGCTCCGAGTCTTAATGAAGTTTTTTTGTTGAAACCAGAATTAAAGTTTTTATGAAATTGTATTAAGTGATTGTGCTTTTCATATGTGTTTCTGTATATATGTTTTTATACGTGTGTTCCTTTAAGTTTTTAAATGAATCTATCTGAATTTAATTAGAGGTGTATATAAAGCCTGGTATTAATGCATTTGTGTTAGTGCTTGATGAAGCAGTGTTATCTATGAAAGTACCTTGTACTTGCATTAAACAGTTTTGGTGGTATATGGAGTCTTTGTGGTTCTGGTACAATTTCCTTTTTTTCATGACTGGAATTCAGTGGCAGTTAGTACAGAGAATTAAGGGTCTGCCTTGTTGATCACTTGCTTTCTGTACCAAGATTGTAGAGTTTGAATTCTTCTACCTTCATTTGCCTTCTTTATGACCTTCTGCAGGTCATTTAACCAGACAGTGCTTTGGATCAGTTTGGAATTCGGACTACTCTCTAATGGTGTCCTAGCATGCCTAGTAACTATGATGCACAACCTAACTGAATTCAAGCTCATGATCCCAGCTTTACAAAACCAGTGCTTTAACCTCTGCAATACAGAGCCATTTTACTTCCAATATGACCACATTATTTAGACAACTATTCTAGAGAGTACAGAAATTCTTCTCATTTATTCACCATACAGGACTGAAAATATGATACATTACACTGCAGTTACATAAAACTCTAGTAAAATGCAGCTATAATATCACCTAATAATAATCACCACACTGACAAACAATAAAAACTATCAATACTTCTAAGATGAATCTTCTCAAACTGAGTAAAATGTGATTAGTACTCTGCAATGAATATTTAGATATTTTCATATTTAACTTAATGTACTAGTGCAGAATTTAACCAGCTGGAGAACACCAGCACCAGAAAATCGGTTACACTTTGCAATGAAATGATTTAATGGCGTGTTTGCTGGTAATTTTATCTATGCTCATTAATACCACATAATGTAGGACTGATGATGTCTACTTGTCACTGACAGCATACAGTCAAAAAGCTAAATTATTTAATGTAGTACATAGCCTAATTAAGTAATAATCCATGACGGTGTGTGGATATATCAGAATCTACCCACAGTAAAGCAAAGGCAACCTTACCAATTGCTTACCTTTCTTAAATAATGCCTTTAGATAAGGGCACTTTTGCTTCACCTTCCACATACTGATATACTGTGCATGCATATGGGACCTATTTTCCCGTGCTTGTACAGAAGATCAGTGCAGTGCAGTGCAGTAGAAGTGACAGAGAAAACAGAATCTCCATTGGGTTTTTTCTTTCTTTTAACTGCTAAAAATAAATTATTTTTTTATCGGGGACAGTACAAAAATATAGGGAAAATCAGGTAGGTTTCTGTTTGTTTAGCTTTGCGGAACATATATGATTTTTCTTATATTTTGCTCTGTCCCTCAGCATATGTGAATAGAAAGTCTGGCCATTCAATGGTACTACAGCAGCCAAACTTTTTTCTATTGGTATATGTTCAATTTACAATGAGCATGCTGGTTTGGCTATCCAATCAGCGTGCTCGTTTTTGAATAACAATGCGCCTTTATTGTATAAATTGAAATATACTTACTTGCATGGGCCATAGTAGGCAAATCAATGTTTTTCTAGATAATTGACATACTATGTCTCTTTATTTTTGCTTACACAATATCTAGTAATACATAGTTAAGATTCAAGAATAAATGACTAATAATAACTAAAAGGAAATAACGGGATAGATTCAGAAAGCGATAGAACCATCTAGCACAGGGTCTTTGTCATTCTGTTCACATTGCATGGTAATCTAAAAGGCACAGTATACATACGGAAAAAGATGACATCAAGAAAGAGTATAGCAGGTCAAATGGGGAGCAGACTAAAGAAAGAAAATGTAGCAGTACATTCATGACTGGGAATAAGCTGTGCATAAGTTGCTATAGTAAATGCCAAGGAAAACATCATGGTAGACCAAATTAAAGAAATAGAGCTTCTCTTTCATGACAAGGTAGGATATAAGCTGCTACAGTAAATGCTAGTAGAAATATTATAAAACAGCCCACAGAACAAACACACGGGTTCCTATTATATAAGTGAAGACACAATCCTTCGAATGCGTCTTGGTCGAACTTGAAAGCATGAAACAGCAAAATAGTGAAAAGGCATATAAGTGCTTGGCCGCCTCTGTTACTTTACCCTTTTCATCACTGTAGTGCGATCTCGGAGTTGGTATATTTAAGGAGGAGGTGGGGGGTGAAGCCCCCCACTTTATGTAATGTTTTGAAGTTTTTATTTTTATTTATTTTTTTATTTTTTATTTTTTTTGTGGAACAGTGTTTTTTTTTTTCCCTGGGGGAAAAAAATCGCTGTTCGAGTGTTGGGGTTATAAGCTTTCGCTTACCCAGGGTCAATAAATCAGCGTTCGCTTTTTTAAGCATTCGCTGATTTAATATAGACCAAGACAAGACACACACACACACGCACACAGACACACACACACACACACAAACACACACAAGTATTTGCACATGCCCACACATGCACATGCACACAAACACACTCACAAAGACACACATGCTCATTATGCATTGGCAGCTTGTTGGTGGGAGACAGAAAAACACCATAAAATGTAGAGGTACTGAAATGTACAAACACTTACATAGCAACAAATAGGTTGCTATACATGTATATAGCATCAAATAGTTTTAATAAAACATTACTAAAATACATACAGAGCAAGATACACATCAAACCCAGAAGTCAAGAAAGTGAATTGTCTTAGTATGAAAATATACAAAGTTGGTAACTTTGAGTAAAGTTCTCCCTAGCAAAGATTGCTGTTCCTTACTACTTACCTTTCTGTGCCATTTACCCATGCTGCAATTCAGAGATAATTAATGTTTATATATGCTGAGGGGTAGCAAAATTGCTCCACACAGCTCAGTAGCTTGATTAGAGCTGTTACAGTGTAAAAACTAAAATTGTAAAACAAAGCTAGTAACAGCTTCACATCTGGGTAAAATTCAGTTACTGGCTAGTAATTAAGCAACCACAGTCGAATGAAAAAATGCAAAAATGCAAAAATACAACAACCAGGACCAAAAAATCGACTCAGGAGTTTATTACACCTCCAGCGCCTCGGCAAAAGGCTTCAAGGAGTACATAAAAACATCTAGCAACATACCTTCTTAAACACAAAACCAAAGATCAATAATTCAATTAAAAGTAATTAATTTAAATCAGCAGCTTCCAATTACATTCAAGCTTCAGTGCCATAGGGGACATAGTATTAAACTTTAAAATAAACAGACTTTGCTTATACATTAGCTTCTTTTTATATACACCCTCTGAATAAAAACCTGCAGGTAACCTTTCTAAAATGGTAGCCTTTAAACCCTCAGTATTAGAATTATGACAATCCACTATTAGTAATAATAGATTGATTTTATCAGTTCATAGGAAGCTTGAGGATGGGGGTAGGGATTTGTTTGGCAGTAGTTGCCAATCACCCCATACCATCTCCTCACTTCCTTATGGTGAATGTCTTAGAATTAGAAAATTGTGTAATAATGAATTTGATTTTAATAAGGAAATTGATAGATTATACCACATGTTTATTTCTAGGGGGTATAAATGTACTGCCATTAATAAAGTTATTGAAGGATGTGATAAGATTTATACTAACCATGGTGAACATTTTGCTGACTTTGAGATATCAGACATACATAGATATAAGACAGATACTAAGAGAAAATGTATTTTGTCCCTACTTATGGTATATCTAGTTCTATACTTGTTGATGTGGTAAAATATCATTGCCAATATCTGTTTATATATGATTTAGTTAAAAATTTGCGTCCATTTATAGGTATATCATATAAAAGAAGTAGAAATCTTAGGGATATTTTAGTGCATAATAATTTTACTTTCCCTGTTGTTAATTCTATTTCTGAAATGAATATACCTTTGGGCACCTATTCTTGTGGTCATTGTAATGTTTGTACATATATAGTTAGAACATTTGATGTTATTAATGGACATGCATTTTTTCCATCTGAAATATTTAACTACGAAACAGAAGGTGTTGTCTATGCCTTGCAATGCCCCTGCGGTCTTACATATATTGGAGAAACTAAAAGGAAATTTAAACGTAGGCTGCAAGAGCATATTAGAAATATTAAAAACAAGAAAGTAGAGAGTCCTGTGGTTAAACATTTTTTGGATTGTCATAATTCTAATACTGAGGGTTTAAAGGCTACCATTTTAGAAAGGTTACCTGTGTGTTTTTATTCAGAGGATGTATATAAAAGGAAGCTAATGTATAAGGAAAGTCTGTTTATTTTAAAGTTTTATACTATGTCCCCTATGGGACTGAAGCTTGAATGTAATTGGAAGCTGCTGATTTAAATAAATTACTTTTAATTGAATTATTAATCTGTGGTTTTGTATTTAAGAAGGTGTGTTGCTAGATATTTTTATGTATTCCTTGAAGGCTTTTGCTGAGGCGCTAGCTAGTAATTACACTGACTCGTTGCCAGCAAAGAAGAAATTAAGAGAAAGTAATAAAACAATCAGAAAAGGAGAAGAAAAATCTCTGTCTGGAAGGAATGTTGCAGTGTTCCAGCTTTGGTATAGGAGATGGCTACCAGTAATTCAGAGGAAAAAATAAATTAACTGTACTCAGAGATGCTCAAAATAAGTGAAACAGTATCAGCAAAGGAATATATAAAGTGAAATGACTGGACAAAACACAAAACGCTTTAACTACCTTTTCAGATAAACTGATAAAAATGCAAAAATCAGAGTGAAACAAGGAAAAGTCTGGCTGAGAATGAAGTGTATCAAGAAGAGCTGGTTCATAAAATAGTACACTTTGAAGACAAAGCACACAGACAAAAGCTATGTTTTTTTTTGTTTTGTTTTGTTTTGCTGTATCAGAGAAACTGGATTAATTTTAGGAAAGTACAGATACTCAACCAGACTAGTGTTCCATAACAAGATTTATTAATTGAGAAGGGACATTGTGAGTATGCTGCAAATATAGCAATGAAAAAGCATTTAAGACCTAAATTAATAAAGATGTAATTATACCATCAGAAGGAGCTGTTCCTGAGAAAACTGTACAAAAAGAAAAGTATTAACAATTGGGGACAGCAAAATGTTTGTGGAAAATGATTATTCACCGTACACCATGCAGAAGAGAACCAAGTTTACCCCAGCAATCATGGAATATTGAGAGGCAGGTGTAAGATTCAAGCTGCTCTATGCAGCTATCTTCAGAATATTTTTCCTGGAGGATTAAATACATTTCTGATGCAGAACAGGCTAAGGAGGAAACAAAAAAAGCTTTATCCAACAAAGAGTGAGACATCAATCAAAAGGGAGCTCTGTTTCTCAAACTTCTGACAATAACAACGCCCAAACAGAGACTTTAACAGTGAAAGCTTTTCCATTGTTCCAAAGGAAAATGCTTGAAAAACAGAAAAATAGGACAATGGCTGAATAAAAAATAGAGTACCTTGGACTTGAACTAAAGACTGGTATAGGGAGAGGGAGATGATGTGGAAGACTAGCAACATTATGAAATTAGTTTATAAAATGAGTTATTAATTAAGAGAGCTGTAAAGCATCAAACCCTTTGAGTATAGGAATGACTTATGAAATGTGGCTTTGCAAGAAAATAAAAAGCCTGGAATTTAGTTGCCTGTAATAAACTTGTGGATAAACTGTAAAGCATACACTCCCACTTTATGTCATTAATGTTGAGAAGGACACAGAAGGGACTAACGTAGTAACTTCAAGTAAAGCAATTTTGTTCTTATTAATATTTGTATAAAATGTGATGTAAAATGCATGTTCTACTACAAAGATGTTTTATATAGTGTGCAGATGGGATATTTTAAAGGTGAGGTAGGGAAGTCTTATCAGTGACTACTGCATATAACAAGATGTTAAATCAAGAAAACACTTCATCTTACTTGTAAGGTATTCAGACCTTACACTGCAACAAGAAAGGTAGTACAGAAGAAGCAAGTTAATATAATGTTGTGATCTTGGGATGCTGGGGTGATGTAAAGTTGTATTGGTTACATTATATGTAGAATTAAGATAAAAATTTCCCTTGTTTTCACAAAGGCAGATACCTAAATTAATGCCCTTGGTTTAAAATATACATATTTTAAGCAAACAGGCTTGCAAAATAAGATAAAATGATGAAAGGCATGAAAAATGCTAGTTATTTCTTGCATTTGCAAAGTCATCAGCAGTTTTGTTTTCCATTAGCAAAGGCTTTTAGTGGGAAACAAGAAGTGTACAGGTGCAAGAAGTTAATCATGAGATGCATAATTAGTGTGTTCTGGGTGAAATTTACAATGATTCATTCATGCATCTGCAAAATTACTGGTTGCTTTTGTTTTTCTTACTGTTTTTACTTTGAGAGAAGAAATATGCAGGTGCAAGGAATTAATCATGAGAGGTCTGAACACTGTCTGCTGAGCGAAATGTACAAACATTAGTGTAATTAACATTCAAAGCTACATTGGCAAGCAGTTCACAGAAAAATAAATGAAGTTTGAAACTGTGGGAAGTGAATATGTTTTACAAGTAATTTCCTCCCCAGCAGCATTATATTTTGTATTTAATATAATAGTGCACAATATATATTATATATTTAAAGGTAGCCAGTCTACTTTTTACTGGGCCCATAAGTTGATGTTTACTAAAAGCATGTATGCACATCTAGGATGTTAACAGAGATAAAAAAAGAACATATAGTAATTAGTGCAAGTAGGAGCACAGCTCTAACATTTGCATTACCATGGGTACCCTTAGATTTAGAATAGATAGTGCCTGTGAGTGCATCTGCCAGTTTGGGACAACTCCTCATACATGGAGGGTAATCTTAATTTTTGTAAATGTGTACTTGTTGTAAGTCAAAAAGGGATGAGAGGGTTTTATAAATATATTTAGTTTTTTGCTTGTATGTTTACATTCAGGCAAAAAGTCTTGAAACATGTGATATAGGTTCAAATAAAGATGAGAAGAAACAACATCATGAGAAACCAGCCAGTCAAACTTTAATATGTACATTTAAGATATACATTGGAAATACACTTTGAAAAGAACTGTCACATATAACAGGTGGGGGTAATGGCTTTCTATCATAATGGCTACTCTGTCCATATTATAAGAGAATGTAAATAGCCTTACAGTAATAGCCAAAAAACAAAGAGTATGTTTGTTTGTTTGTCTTTCGGCTTTTCCTGGTAAGGGTCGTCACAGCGGAACTCAGGTCCGCTAATGATTGGCAGTTGTTTTTTATGGTGTCGAGTTGCCAGCCTTACACCCAACCTTCAATGAAGGCACGCCCATTCAACGCATGCCTTTCGAACGCCCACTCAACCGCGGGGAGGACATGCAGACTCCACACAGAAGGCACTCCCAACCCAAGCCAAGAATCGAATGGGAAAGCTTCTTGCTGTGAGGCAACAACACTACCGCTGCACCACGGCGGAATTATTACATTAAATTACAAACTGCAGGGTGCAGATGGTAATATTGCAGGAAATACTTGGATAGAAATGAGCATGTGAATTTCACAAAGAAAGGATTTCAGAGTGGACATTCAGCAGAATATCAGGGTCAAAGGAGAAGAGGAATAATAATAATACTGATTGCCAGAGGGGATACAATAGTAATATAAAAGGGAAAAAAGACTACTAGATTTATGGAACTAATTGGTTATTGACAGGAGAGGAGGATTACACTAGCATGTATTTATATTCCACCTAAAACTGCTATTAAGTATTAAGTATTCAGCAGGGAGTATTGTTTATGGGTGAGGAATGGAACCTGGTTTGCACTAGTGTGGGTGCATCAGTGGGACCTAGAAGGGAATTATAACAAAACAGGGTGGATTTATGAAGAAATATATGAAAATATTTGGTATGGAAGACGTCAATTCAGTAGTAGGAACACAGACAAAATATGGATATCATTTATGCTCCAAGATAAAATAACTGGGCTAGACTAGACAGACATTATATGTCACAGGAGTATGTGTATTTAACTGAAAGCTTTAACACATAACTAATAACTATTTTAGATTACATACCAATAAAAATGAAGACAATGATGTGCAGAGTAATCAAGAAGAAGTGAGACACTGATATTTCCCTGCTTATCTGTTAAAAGGAGAAAGAAATTTAAGGAATGGACTGTGGATTTGATTTAAGAGTTGTTAGGGAAGATAGAAATACCTTCAGAAGCGATAGCTAGAAAGTGGGAGAAAATGAAAATGGCATTTAAAAACATGGTAGAAATTAAGCAACCTGTTTTTATAAAAACATTTAGCACAATGACTTATACAACAGAAAGTAAGGAGGATTGTCTCCAAACCTAGTGAGATTGCAAAATGAAACCTAAACAGAAAGAGATATTTCAGAAATGTTCTGAAAATTTGTATGAAGCAGAGGAATGTGGAAACCAAGAAAACTGAAATATGTATATAAGACTTAAGCCAAAATTAGAGGCAGATGAGGCTGAAGAATTAACAGCTGAGACAGGAAGAGATGAAATAAGAGTGGTGAAGTATAGTCAATCAATTGATAGTATTCCTGTGGAAGTTTGAAAGGTAGGAGGGAAGAAAGTGATAAAGATCTGGACGATTAAAAGTATTTTACAAGGGAAGGAAGCACCAGCATCTTGGAAGAAAGCTATGGTGGCTGTACTACTCAAAGAGAGTAAAGACTCTTTAGATCAAGCTTCATATTGACCCATTCAACTTTAAATCATGATTATAAAGTGAATATGTGCATACTAGCTAAAAGAATGTCAAAGGTATTGCCAAAATTGATATGAAATTGATAATCAATTTTTTGAAGGGGAGGCAAACATTTGACAATATTAATAAAAAGAATAATGATCCAGAGAAAGGCAGAATGTAAGAAAATGACATTATTGTTGGTGGTTCTTAATGCAGAGAAAATGTTCAATCGAGACTGATGGGATTTTATGAAAACAGAACTGGTGATATTTATATTCCCTAATAGAATAAACTGATTAATTACAAGGATATATGAAGGGTCAGAAGCAAAAAGCAGTGAAAATGTTTTTGTTCATATTTGTTTTATACACAGGCAATGCATATTTTTATCAGCCAGAGGAGAAGTTGTAGACAATAAATAATAAAGAGTTGAAGGAGTTTATTTGGGAGGGGGAAAAAGCAAGAATCAAGCAGGATTAGCTGATTATTTCCAAAGAAAAAGGTGGTGTTGGATTATCTGATTTGAAGAGATACTTTAGAGCTGCACAGTTAAGGCTCATATGTATACCACAAGCAGAAGGTTATAAATTAAAGTGGAAATGGATGATGAAGAAACATGAAGAAAGTTTGAGAAATACGGAGAGAGGAGGATTTTGGATGCAGCTTCTTAAGGAAAATAACAATAACCATGCAAAATATTTAGTTTATAAAGTAGCAGAAAGTATCCTAAGAACTAAGTCAACACGGGATTGTAGAGAGGAGATTTTCCCAGTAGGGATTACTGTAAGCATGGGTGTCAAAAATAGGAAAGAAATGATAAGGCTTCAGGGAGATTTAAAGCCTTCGGGAGCCAGTCATTTAAAAACTGAATCATGTTACTTCCTTCCATTTATTAAAATTGGTGCATTTCTGTCAGGTCCTTTAAAAATATTAAAGGGTACAAAACATGATTGTCCGTTATCACCCTTATTATTTGACCTAGCCGATAGAACCTTTTGCAAACTACATAGGTGGTAATCCCAATATAAATCGGTTTTCTATCAAAATAAATCATTGTTCCAAAATCCAACTCTTTGCGGACGATATTTTATAAACAATTAGGGATATTGACTCCTCTATTGACTACACTGTACCCTCATTGCAGGCTTTTGAAAAAATCTCAGGCTTAAAATTTAACCATAATAAAACTGAAACACTATTAATAAATAAAAAAATAAGTCCAGTTTTGAAAACTCACAATGAATTCAATTGGGCAAATGATAAACTCAGAAATTTAGGTGTGATCATAAAATCTAATTGGAATACATCCATAAAAATAAAGTACAGAAATTTAGCTGATACCATCAAAAACATTTGGAAAACTGGAATAAAATGTGTTTCACTTTGGAAGAAAGGCTATAAAGATGCTTATTCTGCCAAAAATATTTTTTTACAGTCCTTCAAAAAACTAATTAAAAAAAATAAATTCTTCAAAAAAAAAAAACTAATTAAACAAAATAAATTCTTTGTTGATAAAATTTTTCTGACATCCTCAAAAACCAAGAATAGGCGACGCGTGGCACTACAAAGGTTGGGATGAAGGAGGAATAGCCTTTCCAAATATTGAATTATATGCAGAATCATTTCTCCTTAATGTAATGTGCCATTGGTTAAACACTAATTATGTCTCTAATTGGAAAAACATACATAAGGCCATCCTACTTTCCAATAATTTTACTGTTATGGATTATGATCTTCTTTCAGAAAATATCAAAATATTTCTAGTTGTTAAGGGCTTTGTCTACAATATCAACAAAAATACTAATTTTACTCCTTTCGTCAATTATATTTTGAATAACTTCAAGAAAAAAATGCACAGTAATTACATCTCAAAAAATCTATTTGTAATATTTCCCATTGCTTGTACAAAAGGATATCTCGACTCTTTCGACATGTATAATATAAAAGAAATGGAAGAGAATGGGCTGTAATTCTGGCATCAATTGTTAAACAATAATAATACATACGAATCAATTTTTCTTATGGCTAGATATAATACAAATCGTAATAATTGGCTAAATATACAAGTATTTAGAGAATATATTTCCAACAAATTAAAATTATCCCGAAATTCAAATACAGGTTTAATACCTAAAATACCAACCCTCTTTTGTGAGTTAAACACATTGAATAATAACAACAGTATATCTTTGTCAAAGATTCACAAAATTCTAAGAGCTAATTTCCAAATTCCAGATAAATCCTTATGGAATTATCCAGCAAAAGTTAATAAAAATATTCTTTCTGAGAGCGAGAAAGCTCTAATATTTAAATCAATCAATAATACTGGCTCATCTCCCTCTTGGAAGATCTTTACATGGAAGCTTATACAGAGAACCTTTATTACACCTCATAAAGTTGCATTGCTAGCAATAAAAGGAGATTTCTGAATCCTGGAGATGTGGCGAAATATTAGACACAGATTGGGTACATATATTTCTGAAATGTAAGATGATAATGTCATACTGGTCTGACTTCAGAGATTTCTCTAAAGCATCGTGGTCAGACAAGTGCAAACTATCAGATTCTCTGTTGTTATTTAATGCACTAATACCAGTTTGTATTCCAAGAACTCAAGTGCACCTTCTCTGGTGTCTTCTTGCAATTGCAAGAAAAACTATCACTTTAAATTGGAAATGTAAAAAAGTCCTCTTGAAGATTTTCTTTCATTAGCTAATATTGTTTATAATAGGGAATTACGAACTACTGTTTCAATAACTTTGAATGTTACTCACAAACAATTATCATGGTTAAAACTTAGAAAATGTTTATATAAAATGTAATAACTATGAAACTGCACCTGTTATGGACCTTGTATATAGTTTTTGTTTATACATGTTTTGATGTTCAATGTTTTATTGTTAAAGTGTATTTTCAAGAAAAAGTCAATAAAAATTTCATTAAAAATAGGCAAGCCAGGTTTGTAATTTACTGAATAAAATTAACAGAGGAAGCAAGGTATTTGGATTGAATAACTAGGGCAGGAAGAGTAATGGAGTGGGATGAGGCCTCACATAAGTTTAAACTGCAGGTTAAAGACTGCCTTCCCTATCTGGGATTGATACAACAGTATACTCAAGAGAAAAGGATAATGGAGTACTAGGTGAAAGACTTCCAAGGGAACAATGGGACAACATCTGTATGTCTTCCAACTTTGCAACAAAGTCCAGAAGGTTTAGCATTTTTTCTTGCTTGGAAGTGCTTGCATAAGTATTGTTATACCTAAGCATACTTTAAAGAAGTTTTCCTCAGATAGATAGCAAATACTGGACGTGTGATAGGAAGGGCATAATTTAGAACATGTTTTTTTGAGAATGTAAGGAGATGACAGATTTTAAAAATTCTGTGCAGAGTCACATATGTTGGGGTAGCAAATTATTGCAAATAAGGGAATTATTCTTTTGCATTGGGATCTCAATTGTCTATTCATTGGAAGGCCTTACTAAGTTTAATGCTGTTTGCTGCCAAAATCAATTGGTAGAAAATAGAAATCAAAATCTAAACCAACTATAGTTGAAGTACTGAATATAGCAACTGGGATAAAAAAACTGGAGGCAGGATCTTTAGAAATGTGAAGGAGAAAATTACATACAAATAAATAAAATTTGTGGGAATAATACATGAAGAATAATGTTCAGGAGGAGGAGTGAGGTTAAAGGCAAGGTAGAAATTGGGTAATTTATATAATGTTGGAGTGAATGGTAATTGTTAAAAAACACACACACTGTATGAAAAATATTACTATGGTTTGTTTTATCTTGTATTAATGTATATGTACATACATCTCTAAAATGTGATATAAAGAGCTATCATGAAGTTACAATACATTTTTTTTTATCCATACGCCCCTACACTGTAAGTCACACAGAAATGTGGTTGCACACAATGCCAAATTCAAAATGACCCCCCCCCCCATTGTATAGCCCAAATATAAACCAGCTCTATAATAACAAAATCTCATTGCATGTAAAAATAAATGTAACTCTTAAGATGCATAGAAAAATAAACCTTGCTACACTTAACACGAATCTCCAGACCATGATCAAATCAATCAAAGCCAGATATGAGGTAAAAGTTGTCACCCATGCAAAAAACAACCATAAAACCTTCTTTAACTATACAAGTTAATTAGTCAACCCCAGAGGGCATAGCCAATCTAGTACTGGATACATTTAGTTCCTACATTCCCAGATCGCATATCCACTTATACATCATCTCCTTAAATCTCTAATGAACAAGTCCTTAAGGCACTGTCCAAGGCCAAGAACAGTGTGCCTATGGGGCCAGGTAACATACTGGGATGCGTACTGGCCAGCCTGAAACAGGGCCTGACAGACCGTACTATGACTAATCAACTTCATCTTTCAAACAGGCTCTGTGCCAGACAAATAGAAAACAGCAGCTGTCATCCCCTTGCACAACTGTATGGCATCAATGTACTCAGGAAATTACAGACCCCTAAGACTAAGCCTTATCTGTAAGGCTTTGGAAAAAGTCATTAAGGAATTAATAAACAACCTACAAGTTCTTGACACAAAATAGCAATGGCAAATCCTGCTTAAGTAACTTTGGAAATTTTTTGAGAAGGTTACCGATGCAATGAATAAATCAGTGCACACTGTATATCTAGAGCACCCAAAGGCAATGGACACCATCTCACACTCATGTATTGTAGATTTATTTATTTATTTATTTTAGTTGCATTTGTTTACCTGGGGTAGAGCACTGATCAATTCTGACCAATTTCTGTCTCAGCCTGGGGTCAAAAACTGACCGGATGTACAAAATAGACAAAAGTACAATAATACATAAGTGACAATACAGTGCAATGGCAGAATAATGCTTAGGATACATAGAAAATCCAAAGTATAAATTTACAATGACTACAACATTTTCAAAACATTTGAGAAATTACACTAAAATGAATTAGATGTGTGAAAAGAAGCAAAGGATCTTAGTGGTTGGGTTAAAGTCGAAAAGAATTAAAGTAGGCTTGAGTGATGTGACCTAAGGGATAACTGGTACATTCTACTTGATTAAATATGATTTTAGTAAAGAATGGAACTTGGAATATGAGGATCAGTCTTTAATTTCAGGTAGGAGGGACTCCCACAGTTTGGGCCCAAGAATTGACAGTACATGATTGAGATATGCATTGTTTTTACACAATTTGTATTTTAGGGATTGAGTGGTTCTCTTAGGTTGTATGTGGAGGCATGTGTTATTAGTTTTGATGTTAAAGGAGGAAAAGTATGGTCATGCAGGAGTTTGAAAATCTGCGATCCTATGAGCAGGTCTGCTCTTTGGTTAACGGGAAGCCAGTTTACCTTTTTTGTGTTATATAGTGGTGTTCATTTGTAGAGAGTGTGTAATAAATCTACATATTTTGTTTTCTAGTGTTTGAATATTGGAAGAGTTTTTCATAGAGGCTACTGACATAAAAAGGGAGACTAAATTCCATTTGAGGGAATAGGATTCCTGTCCCAACTGCAAAACTGATATTTTTTGTGCCAGAAAAGCTGGGGATTGTTTTTTTACTTGTATTATCAAGATACAGTTGGAAGTTAAGTTAGGGGTGTAACCAAAGACCAAGATACTTGAAAGAGGAGACTTGGTCTAAAGGCTGTTGTGATCATAGATTTGTAAAGCTATCTTGGATCTGTTGAGTTTTTGTTTTGTACCAAAAATCATATATTGAGTTTTGGATGTTTTTAGTATTTTTTTACTAATAATTCACTCACGGAGGCAAATGAAGTCAGATTGTCGATCTTGCTGAAAGGTAGTTAGGGAGTGGTTGGAATGGTACAGGACCATGTTGTCTGCATGCAGAAGAGGAAGGTAAGGAAGATGAAATGGAAGTTTATTGATGTACATAGAGAACAGAAATGGAGCAAGAATAGATCCTTGAGGTACACCTTTGAGAAGTGGAGAGGAGAGAGAGGTAGAGAAGATGACTGTTCTCTGCAAAATGGCAGTTAGTCAGACAACTTTGATCCAAAGGATGGCATCAGGGCTAATGCCTAGTTTGAAAGGAGGATTATAAGTAAGGAGTGATTCACTAAGTCAAAGGCTCTGGTGAGGTCTATAAACATTTTAGTAGAGAACATGCCTTTGTCCATTGACATGAAAAAAATAAACTATCCCAGCTAAATATTAATCCTTATATGTAGAAAAGTACCTCTTGAAATGTACAACAAAGAGACAAATTAGTCATATGCTAATAACTTCAGTTAGGAAACAAACGGTGTTGGTAGAATGTGCCACTTTATATGGACACTTTTTAAAAAAATATGACTCAATTATTTTTACCATAAATTATTTTCTTAAAAATCTGAGCACTGCAAGTGTAACAAATGTCTTTAATGTCAGATAGAGAATTTTGGTGAAGGAACTTAAGAAACTGTTTAGCAAAAGGATATACACATTGGAGGCATAACAGCTGCAGGTTAGGTAGCACTTAAGCAGTGGGCAAGTTGTAAGACATTGTTACCCCCCCCCCTTAAAGAAACAATTATTTTCCCCTCTTTGACTTGACAGCCAGGCATCTATTACTACTCTAGCACTTAAAATAATGGAAAGATCTATGATTAAACTCTTTCTTAGCTATATTAAATGCACATGTCCCTGTTAGAACCATCAGAGTAAAATCAAACTATGCCCCCCGGCTAAGCAGAGACACTAGGGCCCTTCTGAAAACTAGAGCTAAAGCCTGGGAACTATGGCATAAGACTAACACAGTTGTTTCTAAACAACAGTATCAATAACTTAGAAATAAGGCAAAAAAAAAAAACAAATAAAACAGGATAAAATAAATTTCTATCATAACATTCAAAACACATATCAAAAAAACCCTGAAAAATTCTGGCCGGCTATAAACTCAATCCTTCACCCATGAAAATCTACTACACCAACGCCAAACACCCACAACAATTCTGATAGCATAACTACCATTTTTAACAAACATTTTACTGAATCTATAATTGCCCTTTCCAAACAGCAAACCCCTACTCCTGATACCAAACCAGCCAAGTCTACAGCTAGCAATGCCTCATTCTCTTTCTCCCCAGTACCTGCAGCCACTATAAAAAAAACTGCTACAGAAACTAAAACTGCTACACTTGCCGTAGATAACTTACCCAGTGAATACCTCAGAATTACAGCTGAATATATAGCCTTCTCAGTATCAATCCTTATAAATAGATCCATTCTCGAAAACAAGGTCTCCCAACTGTGGAAGATTTCCCATGTAATCTTACTTCATAAAGGAGGACCTTCCACAGAACTGACAAACTATCGGCCAATTGCTATTCTTTCACCTCTTTCTAAGCTACTCGAAAGGTGTATTCATCTCCAGGTCATGAAATTCTTACTCAAATAATCTTTTCGCAAACACTCAGCTTGGGTTTTGCCCATTACATAGTACCACTACAGCTCTCTTATCCTTCACTAATACCATAAACCATCACAGGAATAACAACAACTTTGTATCTGCCATCTTTCTAGACCTATCAAAAGCTTTTGATATGGTCTCCCATTCCAAACAAATAGATATACTAACTGAACTATCCTTCTCACCATCTGCCACAGCATGGTTTCATAACTATTTATCTGGCCATCAACAATCTGTTCTATGGCAGGGTGACCTATCTCCACGCCTTCCTTTATCCATTGGTGTCCCCCAAGGATCTATCTTGGGCCCTCTCCTTTTCTTCCTCTTTATTAATAATCTACACACAGCTACTCCACATGTTTCTATAATACAGTATGCAGATGATTCAACACTTAATCTGTGCTGCCACTTCTCTATCAAATCTTCATTCTCAAACATAGGAATCTTTCACTTCTGTTGAAACATGGTTAGCCAATGCCCATTTAATCCTGAACCCAAACAAAACTAAATTATTACTCTTCCAACCTAACAAGTCATCTATCTCATGCCCAATATCATAACAGCAAAAGACAATACTGTGATCTCCCAGACAACCCATACAAAGCTTCTTGAAGTGGAAATAGACAATACCCTAAAATCTGACTGGCATGTCTCCCTAACTATAAAAAAAGTCCATAGGAAACTTGGAAGTCTATATAGGCACAAATGTTTCCTGACCACAATGGCCATAATTGCATTAGCACAAACCCATCTGCTCTCCACTCTACTGTATACCTCTCCAATTTTAACTAATCTAAGGAAAACTGACTTATCTAAGCTAGAAGCATGTTATAATAAAATTGCTAAGTTTACATCTGACTGCCTATATAGAACACATCATTGTACAGCTTTAAGGATACTAGACTGGCTTGAGCTTCCCAACATTATTCTTTACAACCAACTCTCTCTAACTCACAAAATTGTTACACAACCAGCTAGAACCCCTGCACTACAAAATCTCATCCTTCCTTACAGTTCCAGCAACCACTTCACTCTAACAATAAGAACTTACTCACCATCTCCAAGTCCAACAACACTGCAGGAGAATCTTTATTTTCCAACTATATATCTCGTATATGGAACTCCCTTCCTAAATCCATTCTCTCAATCTCATCCACTAACTACTTTAAGCCATCATTTAAAGCTTATTTAAAACATAAGTGGCTATGTTCCTGTACTAACTTCTCATGAGCGCTCTGATTCATTACAGTATACCCAACACATATCTAACTTCTCTCCTGGTGTTTAATCCTTTGTTCCTACCGGCCTGTCTTAACCTTATATCTTGAGATAAGTCATACCTACAAATAGTACTAGCTATGTTGAAAGCCTAGGTTTTGTTGTCAGGATGTAACAAATTTGTATGCTCTTATGTATACTACATTTTGTTTATTTTATACTTTGATTATTGTAATGTGTGCACGAAAAAAAAAAGTTATGTCTTACTATAATGTTCCATCTGTGTTGTAGATCTTTGTTTGTTCATTACCATTAGGACCTCAGTTCCGTCCTCAGAACTGTTACGGTCATTTCCAAGCTCGCACCAGTTAAAAACTCTCAGCTAAGACCTACTCATACTACCCCTCACCTAGTTACTTCAGATCGAGTTTTCCCACCCTTAGATAAGAGATGCAGTAATAGAAAAAAATAATAGGAGGCTCTGTCTGAGCAAATACCCTAACCAGGAGTTCCTAAAGTCCACCAGGAGTCCAGGCAGGGGGAAGGAGAGCGGGAAGTAATGAATGAACAAAGATCTACAACATAGATGGAACGTTATGGTAAGATATAACTTCTTTATCTGATGTTGTAAATCTTTGTTTATTCATTACCATTAAAACCGAGTCCCCAGCTACTTGAGTCCTGGGTAGCCCTAAGGAAGGATATTCCTGAGCACCAAAGAACCAAAAGATGCTCGTCCTCTGAAGGCCAAATCCAATTTGTAATGAGATATAAAGGTATGAGGTCTTGCCCAAATGGCTGCTGTGCAGATATCATCCACAGAGGATCTGGAATAAAATGCTATAGAAGTAGCCATAGATCTGGTAGAATGACCCTTTATCCTGGAAGGTAAGGATAGCTTATTCTGTTGGTAGATAATGGTAATGACGTTTCTAAGCCAGGAGGATAAAGTCACTTTGGAAACAGGTTTACCCAATCTGGCTCCTGTAAAGGCCACAAACAATTGATCTGTTTTCCTGAAAGATTTAGTCTTGTGCAAATAACAACGAAGTTGCTGATGCACATCAAGGGTGTGCAAAACGTACTTCCCTCTGTTAAAATGCTGAGGGAAGAAAACCGGCAGACCACTAGATTGGTTAATGAAAAAGCCAGAAATAACCTTGGGCAAGAAAGAAGGGTCAGTACGAAGAGACACCCTATCTGTGTGGAAGATCAAGTAAGGACTCTTGACACTCAAAGCCTGCAGCTCAGATACTCTTCCCGCTGAGGTAAGTGCTACTAGAAGTAAGGTTTTTCCATGACAAAAATTGGAAATCACATGAATAAAAAGGCTCAAAAGGAGAACCTGTGAGAGACTGAAGTACCAAAGTCAAGTCCCAGGGTTCCAACGGAGGCTTGACCGGAGGTTTAACATGTAATACTCCTTTCAAAAAGGTCTTGCATAGACAGTGTGACATAACTGAAGAATTATCAAGACCATTATGAAAACTGGTGATAGCTGCTAAATGTACAGTGATTGTCAAAGCTCAGGCTCCTGCATGCAAAACAGTAGGCAGGTATTGTAGG
Organism: Protopterus annectens; assembly: GCF_019279795.1. NCBI lineage: Eukaryota > Metazoa > Chordata > Ceratodontiformes > Protopteridae > Protopterus > Protopterus annectens. The sequence goes on along the minus strand of NC_056727.1, from coordinate 367,096,847 downwards.
ATCTTTTGAATAGGCATATAGAAAGGATCTAAGTTCTGATCTTTGGCCCAAATAGAGAACCTAGTCCATTTACTAGAATAAACTTTCCTACTGGAAGGTTTGTGTGAAGCCAGAAGAATTTCATGAACAGGAGATGGGATGTCAGGCAGCCTGGCAAACACTGGAAATGAAGGAACCAAACTGTGAGCTTGAGACTGTGCAGGTTCAGATGAATCAGTCCCTGAGGATGAGATAATAGGTCTTGGGAATGATCCAGGATCCATGGACTGTGAATCAGATGAGGCCATAGGGAAGACCCGGTAGCCAATCGTGCGTTAGAGCGTCCCTCGGTGGTTCCCTCTGAGGGGGGATCAGGGCAAAGTAGCTTCTGTATTTGTAGTTTGGGGGGGGGCAAACAGGTCGCAGCAAGGCTTGCCCACTGTTGGAAGATCCGATCTGTTGTTACAGGGTTTAGGGACCACTCGTGAGGCATCAGGATGTTCCTGCTCAGATTGTCCGCAATAAGGTTGGAACTCCCAGGAATGTGTGTTGCTATAAGGAAACGGTTGGAAGCTATCGCCCAGTGCCAAATCCTTATGACTTCCCGACACAGGGAATAAGACCTGGTTCCACCTTGCTTGTTGATATACCAGATGACTGACATGTTGTCTGACTGAATTGCAATGCTCCCAGTGGGTAGGGATGCATGGAAAGCTTGCAATGCTAGGAGAACTATCCTCAGTTCCAAGACATTTATGTGCAAATTGGCCTCCATGGGGGACCAGGTGCCTTGGACAGCCTTTCCCTGGAAATGTCCCTCCCACCCTAACAGAAAAGCATCTGTGGTCATCATGGCCGTGGGCTGGGGAAGACAGAATGGCCGGCACCAAAGATTCATTTGTGGGTTCATCCACCATAACATTTCTTCCTTACAATGGTTTGAAAGACGTATTATGTGGTTGAGTGGGTAAATTAGCAACGACCATTTTGCGGAAAGGAGCCACAGTAGGATTCTCATGTGCAGTCTCGCCAGTGGTACCAATGTAATGGCAGCAGCCATGGAGCCTAAGAGTTGCAGTACAAGACCTGCTGGTACATACGTCTGAGAAAAAGGTCTTGGATTTGTTGTGTTACGTTCAAAAACCTGTGAAGGGGAGAGAAGCTTGACAGGATGTTATGTCGAAGACCGTTCCAATGAATTCCAGTGTCTTCGTTGGAGACATTGAGAGTTGTCCTTGTTGATTGTAATCCCCAAGTGGAGAGCGAGACCTTGAGTTTAAGAAGATTCCTGGTCGGAGCGGTAAGGAGCCAATCATCTAGATAGGGAAACACCTGAAATCCTTGTAGTCGAAGATGAGCTACCACAACTGCCATACATTTGGTGAACACTCAAGGGGCTGTCGAGAGACCGAATGGCAGTGCCTTGAACTGGTAGTGATTGGTTCCCAGCCGGGAGCGGAGAAACCTCCGGGAGCAGTGATCCATCTTTATGTGGTAGTACACGTCCTGGAAGGTCTATAGAGCACATCCAGTTATCCCTCCATAGGAAGGGAAGAATGGACTGTATCATGACCATCCGGAAATTTTGAAGTTTGATAAATTTGTTCAATAGGCTGAGATCCAGGATTGGTCTCCAGTCCCCTGTCTTTTTTGATACAAAAAAGAACCTCGAGTAAAACCTGGATCCTGTCTGGTCTGGTGGTACTAGTTGGATGAGTCTTTTCCTTAGCAGCTTTTCTATTTCTAAGGCTGCAAATTCCCTCTGATTGGGTGGTACATTGGGGATGGGAGTTAAATCTAATGGTATTTGGTAGCTTGTGGATATTATTCTCTGCACCCAAACATCGGTAGTAACAAGATGCCAGACTGGTAGATGCAGATAAAAATGACCCCCGACTGCTTCCAGAGGAAAGCCATCAGGCCGCTGCTCAGGACAGCTGGTGGGGTCTGCCGGAGAAAGAATCTCTAGCGCTCTGGTTACACGGACCCCCCTCTACCCCGAAAGGGATGTCTTCCATATGACTTTCCCCCTCTGCCCCGGGGGGACTGTTCACCACGAGTGTCACGAAAAGGTCCTTGGGATTTCATGAACCACATTTTTCCTCCCTTCTGGTTCCTGGAGTGGGACCTCTGGGGGTTGGAAAGGCGTATGCCCACAGCAGACAAAGTCTTTCCATCTTTCTCACTACATGTAAGTGTGCCTCATAATTTGGGTCCAAAAAGTGCAGATTCATTGACAGGTGCATTGACGAAGGAAGATTTAAAGGGGTCTGCAAAGTCACACAACCGCATCCAAGCATTACGTCTCATGACAACGCTTGATGAGGCAGCTCGAGCTGCCGCCTCAGTGGAGTGAAATATCAAATGCATCAAGGAGTTTGAGATGGATTCAAGGGTAGCTAGCTGTGAATCGACAGTATCATGCACCTCATCAGGCAGTACCCCACCAAAGACGGAGACATTTCGGAAATTAGGTCTCTTTGGAGGCGAGTAAAGTGTGCCAGATAGAACAGTGACTGAATGGTGAATGAAGCTGAAGCATAAGTCCGTTTCCCTAGTCTGTCCATGGTCCGGGACTCTCTGTTTGGAGGATGGATGGTGGAACTATCTTCTGCCAGTTCCTTCTTGGTGGCCGCCGCCATGACCATAGAATCAACTGTCAATTGCTAGGACCAGTGGGGCTTGTCTTCAGGTGCAGATAAAATTTTTTGTCTAGCCTCTGAGGGACAGGTTCTACATTGTCCAGGGCCTTCCACGCACGCTGCACAATGATTTTAACAAGGTCATCTGCTGTTGGAGTTACCCAGGAAGTAGATGGCTGGGCATGAAAGGCCTGCAGGAACACCGATTCCTCAGAAGAAGGGTTATAGGACTTCCAGTCTCCCTGCTGCTTGAGGATTTCGAGAATGTCTCCGAATGAGATGTCATCTGGGAAGACCGTGGGGACCCTTCCACCTCATCACAATCAGTGTCTTCGGTGATAGATTCCTCCATTGAATCAAGGTGCTTCCTCTTGCACCGTTTCTTCTGGGGTGGCTCCCCAGTGGGATCTTCTGAGGAGGACTCCGGAAAAAGGTTCTTGTGATTCCCGTGCCCGGGGTCCCAATCTAGAGGGCTGGCAGAGGTGCATGATAGGGGAGGGTTCTGATACTGATGTCATTGGTGCTGACTGCGAGTCCACTACCTGTACAGCAGGCCCACCTGAGGAGGGATGGGAGAACGGAACCGGGAGGGAAAACCTCGGAACTGGGGTCACACCTCGCCGTGAGGACCCCCACCTCTAGGTGAGGAGGTCTGAGAGAACTGGAAGTCGTCGGAGCTGTGGACATAGATGGTGCCAGCAAGAAAATAGGTGCCAGGCTAGGTACCAAGGTACAGATGGTCCAAGCACTGCTTTGGGAGAGCATCAGTTCCACCGGAGCCGATGCAGCAAGGGTGGATGGTGCCTATAGGGAAAACACTGCTGTCGGAACCGAGACAGTATGCACCAGAGTGGAAATACCTTGTCCTTGGCAGGTATTCGAGTTCTGGAGCCAATGGAGCCGAAGAAACTGTCAGCACCATGGCTGGGGATGGTGCCAAAGCAGGTACAGTCATCGGAGCCAATGTCAGATCCAAGGACGGCACTGAAGTCAGTGGTGCCGAGGTCGGAACCAAAATAAGGGTGAATATCATGGATGGCACCGAGGGAGAAGACACAGAGCCTGGTGCAGAAGAGGTCTGCGCCGAGGGTGCCGGCGAAGCACAGAGCCAACTCGGTTCCGTAACTGACAGAGATGCAGGAACTGAGTGACTCCGTTTTTCTTTATGGTTTTTTTTTTTGGTTTTTGGAGGGAGTGAGACCTCCGACCCAGATAGAGCCTCTGAAAAAAGGTGTCTAGAGTAATCTGTTTTTCCTTATGTTCTTTGGTCTTTGGAGGGGTGAGACCTCCGACCCAGATAGAGCCTCTGAAAAAGGTGTCTTGAGTAATCCGTTTTTCCTTATGTTTTTTGGTCTTTGGAGGGGGTGAGACCTCCGACCCAGATAGAGCCTCTGAAAAAGGTATCTTTTTTAAGATAATTTTATTTCTACGTTCTGCTAGTGTACAATTACTAAAACTAGCACAAATGTCACAGTCAGCTTTAATATGATCCACGCCCAAACAGTAGACACATGCGTATCTGAGTTAGGCATCTTATGTCCACACTTGTCACACTGTTTAAATCCCAACTTAGCTTTGTCTGACATAGTAAGGCAACAAGGCTATCCTATAGAAAAATTAAGGGAGAAAATACCAAATTAAAAAAAAATACCACTGTAAAAATGAAAGGCCTGTCAAAGACAGGAGAGAGGAACAGTACCAATAAAAGATAAAAAATTAAATTACCAAGAAAAAGGGTAGGAAATAGGTTTAGGTTATAGGCGACAGTGAGAAAAGGCTAACTTGACTAAAAATTAAATAATTTTGAAGAGAAACTGTCTTAAAATTAATAATTTTCTACTTAGCTTTGAGAGAGATGGCTAGCACATCTGACTAGGAACACGGCAAATGAGATCTGAAGTAACTAGGAGAGGGGCATTATGGGTAGGTCTTAGCTGACAGTTTCTGGCTGGCGCGAGCTTGGAAACGACAGTATTGGTTCCGTGGACGGACCCGAGGTCCTAATGGTAATGAATAAACAAAGATTTACAACATCAGATTTTACTGTGACTCATGGAGATTTTCTCCCCAGGCCTCTGCTAAAAAAGGACCTGTGTCCAGTCAGACTTTCCCAATAAGCAAATGTTAAATAAATAAATAAACTTGTTTATGAATTTTTTCAGCATTATTTTTACAGGGGGCGGCAGCAAATAGAGAATATCCAGGTGAATTAAACATACCTAATGGTGACTGGGTCAGAGTATTAGGATAAAGCATACAAACTCATGTATGGCAAGAAAGGAAAACTGGGCACATTATTTCCAGTACTTCAGATTATATTGATACTTAACTGGAAACATTCAAAGGAAAATGCTATGTATCAAAGACTCTTCAGTTTCTGGGGAAACCTATATCTGGCAAATCTCATGACTGTCCTTGATATGATAAAACGTTACTCAATTCAAAGGAGTTAATCAAACACATAAACAAGAGAAGATACTTAAACCACTTGAAACTAAACTCTGACCAGGAATGGCTGGTACTGAAACTGCCACCTCACTCAGACAGCCCAAGAGATTGTACTACTGCTTGATCATTGTATTAGTAATACTGAGTTTTGGTTATTTTGTAAGGCACACAGTATTGCAGATCTGTGACTCATACATCAGAGCATTTGAACCACAGTTCTGGCTTTTAAAATATCATAGCAGAGGAAAAGAAGGAGAATGTTCTTATTTTGGCTAATAGATGTTCTTCAAATAATAGAACAAATCTGTATAATAATAAGCATGCCTCTCAACTGCTATGATATTGGTAATAGTGTTATAATAGTTGGCCTCAGATTTAGCTTAGTACCTCCTGCATTTACTAGATTTCCTGATTCGCTTCATAAAGTAAGATCTGTTTAAAGGTACATACATCATTAACTAGTATGAACTTATGATATAAACCAGCTCCATGGCACAGAAGGATGGATTCCCTAACAACGGCACAGGTAACTTGGGTTCAGCCAGAGCCCTCAGCACTGGAGGAACCAGCCAGAGAGAGAGAGAGAAAAAAAGTAATGCAAAAGCTAAAACTGCTCACATTTTCTTGGTATATGGTAGTAAGGCATATCTAAGGACACAGTCTTATGACTGTATATATAATACAGACAATAGATCTTGCCAAAACTTGATAGCTTATTGAAAGGCTATTATGGAGTTGTGTCACCCACCTGAACAAGTACCATCTTCACTGCCTATTCCATATCTACCCTTGGGAAGTTGGCAGCAGTGCCATTTTTCTGTTTACTGCAAAATCCCGGAGGCTACCTGGATCCCTGCCTTGAGGGGCTCTCACCTAAGTGTAATAAATTGCCTCAGTTTCAGTAGAAAATGTGCAAGGTTTAAATAAATATATAACAGAAACAAGCCTATCACTAAGTACATGAAGTCAAGTATATGAAGACCTTTATTTCTGAAAAGCAAGAAAGTTTTTCTCTTTGGTAGGATTTTTAATGCCCAGATGGTCAGATTTATTGTGATAAGGAATGTTTTTATAGCCCTAGGTCGGTTATTTAGTAATATGTCTACATATGTACCCTTAAATGGGTCTAGCTTTACGGAGAAAATCGTCAACGTGTGTGTGTTTTCGAATGAGGGCATTTCATTATTTTTAAAGGAATACACATCAGCAACTATTGAAACCTTACTGATCTTGATGACACTGTTTGGGGACTCCCGCCACTTACAGACTAACAGCCCAGTTGCCACCGATGGTGTACCGATTATAACTTTGCACAGCTGATAGAATGCCTGCACCGTACTTGCTTCACATGTGAGTAAGTGCTAACAGGTTATTTCGTTCGTCACTGCCCTCTCTGCCACCGGTGTACAATGCCACTTACCTATCTTGGTCCTGCTCAGGATTTGAGAACCCCTCCCCCACTGCCATTACATTAAACAAAGCAGTTAAAATGAGCAAGTAGTTTCCTGCCCTGCTGCAGAAGAAATATATATACCTTGAGGGTGTGTTGACAACTTCTTGCAATCAGTAAAGAGCATAACTCCAGACAACTTGAAGAGAACTATTTGGTGCTTCAGGCAAACAGAGGGAAGTTATATCGCTTCACGTTGTATAGTGTAACAAGAGTAGTACTACTACAGTAGGTTATCGGCCGTTCGCCAGAAACTAATCAACACTTACCTGTAGATGAAATCTGTGCGGGGTGGTACTGTCTGACCTGTGCAGACTGGGCGGGAGTTCCTCAACGACTATTTTGGCTACGCTCACTCTCGGCCTTAGTTAGAACGTGACCAACTGTACTGTCCGTTAGTCTGTCTGTGCTGAGCACGGACACAGTGAAGTTACTTGGTCTTGTTAGTACACCGTGAGGAACGGGTGCAAATAAGGAGTACTGATCGTTTGTAGTAAGTTCTGATTTATATTATTCTGCTACTCTTAAATCAATTCATTGCTCACATTTATCAGTGGCGTGTCTTGTGGGAATTCAACGAGTCTGAAGTGAAAATAATTGGAGAGGCTGTGATTTTTTTTTCTGCTTGGTAATGTTTTATTAGATAAGTTAGTGTCCGTACTGTAAATAAAGCCATATCTTCCTTTAATTAGTGCGCTTTTTTTGTTTCCCATGAAACCAAGCTGTCAAAATAGATTTTTTATTAACTCTACCTTTTGTTGTCTGGTTTGTAACATAAAATGTGACGCTTTACCCCCTCCGGTTAAAAGAATTAGTAATGCGCAGTGTTCTGCATCAAAGGTGCAGTGTGACGACCAACTTTGAAATGCGATCTCATACCTTTCTCAAGTACTGACTTGCAAAGCAGTTAGGAGCCATTCATGACCTGCTTTCTAAATAAAGGGATGAGGCAGGAACTTCCAGGGGAATGTGGCGTAACCTGATTTCTAGATCGCTTTGGACCACTTAGCTTTTCCACATTGGTTTTAAGTGTGTACTGCAATAATTTGTAAACCCTTTTATTTGCACGTAGAAAAACACCGCTTTTGTGGAAAGACCCACAAAAATAAGTAATAAACCCATTTCAAAAATAATGAAAGGCAGCATTGAGTGGAAATGCACCTGTACTAGTTGTAAAAGGAATGACTGGATTTTGCACAAGGGATAGTATGTATGCGGCTATTAATACTTGCAGTATTAGGGACATGATCTGGGTGTATTTTACTGCGATGTTGACGATATTTAGGAAGCCTCACTATAGCATACTTTGCATAGATAGCAATTTTACTGTACCTGATAGCAGTTGTTTGATAACTTGGTAATATTTCCTCATAGTTTGACATATCTGTGTAGTTTTGTTGATTTTTGCCTAGTGTTCAGTACCAAACTGTTTACTTTTCTATTTTATATGTTTGGATATATCTGAAAGTAGTCAGCAGCACACTCCTTTACAATGAAGGGCAGAGTAAAGATAATTACGCTTGTTCTGTAACTGTTGGGTATTAGTTGTTGCTTCGCTGATCCAAAAGTGTAGCTAAACATACTCTTTGTACTCTACTGAGTAAAACTTTCTAAACGTTACTTAGTATGGCCCAAAAAGCCATGGTTTCTGTATGTCCACAAGTGCCAAATTAATACCTCCAGTAAGAGTTAGATAAAACAAAGAAAAACATATTCAGTGATTTTAGAGGGAGAATGATGCGCACATTTGTTAATTGCTGGGATAATGTGTCTTTTTTTTTAACTACCAGGTGGATTGGAGGACAGCAGTAAGAGCTCACATTTATTTATTTATTTATTTATTTATTTATTTATTTATTTATTTATACTTGTTGACCGGGAGTGTCCGACTGGACGTAAGTCCATTTTCAGCGGAGGCCTGGGGAGAAAAGCTCCAGAGTTAAAATAAACAGACAGTAGTTACATTGGATTACATAGCGATTAGCAATTTACATAGCAATTACAACATATTTAAAGATGAAGAACATAGTACATCAGTAGACAACTAGAATCTATATCTGTGAAGTACATAACAGACATTAACAAATGTTAAAATAAGAAGTTCCTGCTGTATAACAAGTACTAGGCTTATGAGCATCTGAGCTTGCTATAATCAAGGTAGTTAGTGGAGTGG